>NC_139991.1:69271983-69449483 GCF_964263955.1 Coregonus lavaretus
AGGTCAAATGTAATCTGGTCTTTCCAGCTGCCCACAGCCCTGAACCTAACCCAGAGGGTCAAACTCAGTGGGAGGGTGTAGGTAAGGGAAGAACTATAAGGCTAATTAGTGTGTTGGGGGGGAGCATCAGCTGGCCCTATAGAGGACTGCTCTCTTCATTAAGAGTCTGGGGAACAATAGCGAGGAAGGGAGAGAGGAGGGAGAAGAGAGGAAAGGAAGGGAGGGAGGGATGGGTGTGAAGAGTGAAAGGCTTGCTTAATTAATCCTGAGCAAGGGGGGGTCATGGAGGTGGGGTTGATGTGTGTGTGTGTGTGTGTGTGTGTGTGTGTGTGTGTGTGTGTGTGTGTGTGTGTGTGTGTGTGTGTGTGTGTGGTGTGTGTGTGTGTGGGTGTGTGTGTGCGCGCGAATGCGATAGGGGGAGCTAGCTTGTTCGTCATTGCACCACGAATGATGACACCTTTTCTTAAGGTTCCTTAGAACGAGGAATGAGCACTCAATTGTGTATTGAATACTCACTACTCTTGCCATCCGTTGTGCCACAACTGTTGGGATAAATACGATCGTATACTTCACTGTGGATGCTCTGAGACTTACCTTTAAATGTTTCTTTCTATTGAAAACCCAGTAGAAAAAGACTTGGTGAAAAGCTTATATCGCTCCTTCATAGGAAGATGTAAACATGCGAATTAATCTCAGACAGAAAGATAGATATTAGAAAAAGACGCTGAAAATATGTATTTTAGGTTGAAAATACATTGTAAATATATATTTTTGGTTTAAAAGACATTGCAAAGATGTCTTTTGAACGTCTTGTGCTCACTGGGATAGATATTACATTGACATTTTAGTCATTTAGCAGACGCTCTTATCTAGAGCGACTTACAGTTAGTGAGTGCATACTATTAGAGATTCATGCAGTGATAAAGGTGGCAGATTCTGTAGTTGATGAACCAGACATTGCCCCAAAGAGAAGTGTTCTTCAACCCTTCAACCCTGGGAAATCTAGATGGTGTGCAGGCTTTTGTTCCCGCCTGGCACTAACAAACCTATTCCTCAAATAGTCATCAAGCCCTTATATTTAATCTGTTATCGCTGGGATGGAACCAAAGCCTGTGGGACCTCGGGACCAGGCCTAGGATTGAAGGGCAATGTGAAGAGAAACATTACAGACGCTCCAGAGAAATCGCCCAGGCCAGTGGAACGTACGACTGTGGCTTAGCAGCCATGAGGTTTAGTAACTGTTAAAGAGATGCGCACCAGTGGTCAGTGGACACGGCCAACCCACCACACGCAGTAACGCAGGTGCGCACACAGACAAACACACACGCGCGCACACACACACACACACACACACACACAGGTATATACATGCTTGGACACACATCCACACACATAGGAGGTAATGCAGGTATACACACAGGCTCAAACAGAGAAGAAAGATCAGGTGAATGAATGGGAGTGGATTAGTTTCTCCAGTCAACGTTAGGTTAGGAAAAGGAAAGGGGGATACCTAGTCAGTTGTACAACTGAATGCACTCAACCGAAATGTGTTTTCCGCACTTAACCCAACCCCTCTTAATCGACACCCACGTCATCGGCGCCCGGGTAGCAGTAGTTGTTGGGGGTTAACTACCTTGCTGAAGGGCAGAACGGCAGAGTTTTCCACCTTCCCGGCTCAGGGATTCGAATCAGCAACCTTTCGGTTACTGGCCCAACGCTCTTAACCGCTAGGCTACCTGCCGTTCAAAGGTCACCCTGTATGTCTGAGAGCACAGCCTGATAGATGGGACATACCTGTGACGCATACTCGGACAGTATGCCTGTCGATGAGCACGTACATACACACACACACACACACACACAAACACACTCCAAACCACAAACTCAGGTGCCAAGGCCAGAGATGAGAGGTAGAGGGGTAGAGTGGGCAGGTACTCACGGGCCGCGAGTTGCCGTATTGGAGCCTGGGAGGAGGGGGCCGAGGGGGAGGCTCTCGGAGGGGCTGCACCAGAGACACCCAGGGGTCACACACATAAATAGCAATGGAGGGACATGATAATGTACACACACAAACATCCTGTATATGCATGCACATACACACACGCACATACACACGCACACACACGCACACACACACACACTACATTACATGTACATATTTGTTTCATCTTCAGATGGAGTCTCACACATTCCTTATTTAGTCTGCATCCCTGCCTGACAATGCACAACCACCCCCACATGACCCTCACACAACCACCACCACACAACCACCACCAGACAACCACCACACAACCCCAACATGACCCTCACACAACCACCACCACACAACCACCACCAGACAACCACCACACAACCCCAACATGACCCTCACACGACCACCACCACACAACCCTCACACAACCACCACCACACAACCACATCAGACAACCACCACAACATCCACTCAA
Organism: Coregonus lavaretus; assembly: GCF_964263955.1. Classification (NCBI taxonomy): domain Eukaryota; kingdom Metazoa; phylum Chordata; class Actinopteri; order Salmoniformes; family Salmonidae; genus Coregonus; species Coregonus lavaretus. The sequence goes on from NC_139991.1 coordinate 69,274,431, forward strand.
TACCACGTACCCACACCAACACAAAAACAGTTGTTGCTAGGCCTTCCTCTAACAAAGTATCAGCTAACTAACACTGTATTCCCGTTGCGGGTCACAATGCTTTTTACGAACGTTGTCCTGACGGGTGTACAGTGCCTTCCAAAAGTATTCATCCCCCTTGGCGTTTTTCCTACTTTGTTGCATTACAACCTGTAATTGAAATTGATTTGTATTTGCATTTCATGTAATGGACATACACGAAATAGTCCAAATTGGTGAAGTGGAATGAAAAAAATAACTTGTTTCAAAAAATTCTAAAACATAAATAACGGAAAGGTGGTGCATCCATATGTATTCACCCCCTTTGCTATGAAGTCCCTAAATAAGATCTGGTGCATCCAATTACCTTCAGAAGTCACATAATTAGTTAAATAAAGTCCACCTGTGTGCAATCTAAGTGTCACATGATCTGTCACATGATCTGTCACATGATCTCAGTATGTATACACCTGTTCTGAAAGGCCCCAGATTCTGCAACACCACTAAGCAAGGGGCACCACCAAGCAAGCGGCACCATGAAGACCAAAGAGCTCTCCAAACAGGTCAGGGACAAAGTTGTGGAGAAGTACAGATCAGGGTTGGGTTATAAAAAAATATCAGAAACTTTGAACACCATTAAATCCATTATTAAAAAATGGAAAGAATATGGCACCACAACAAACCTGCCAAGACCTCCCAACAAAACTCATGGGCCAGGCAGGGAGGGCATTAATCTGAGAGGCAACAAAATTGCTTAAAGAAAAAAATAAGCAAACACGTCTGGTGTTCACCAAAAGCCATGTGGGAGACTCCCCAAACATATGGTAGAAGGTACTCTGGTCAGATGAGACTAAAATTTAGCTTTTTGGCCATCAAGGAAAACGCTATGTCTGGCGCAAACCCAACACCTCTCATCACCCCGAGAACACCATCCCCACAGTGAAGCATGGTGATGGCAGCATCATGCTGTGGGGATGTTTTTCATCGGCAGGGACTGGGAAACTCGTGAGAATTGAAGGAATGATGGGTGGTGCTAAATACAGGGAAATTCTTGAGGGAAACCTGTTTCAGTCTTCCAGAGATTTGAGACTGGGGCGGAGGTTCACCTTCCAGCAGGACAATGACCCTAAGCATACTGCTAAAGCAACACTTGAATTGTTTAAGGGGAAACATTTAAATGTCTTGGAATGGCCTAGTCAAAGCCCAGACCTCAATCCAATTGAGAATCTGTGGTATGACTTAAAGATTGCTGTACACCAGCGGAACCCATCCAACTTGAAGGAGCTGGAGCAGTTTTGCCTTGAAGAATGGGCAAAAATCCCAGTGTCTAGATGTGCTAAACTTATAGAGACATACCCCAAGAGACTTGCAGCTTTAATTGCTGCAAAAGGTGGCTCTACAAAGTATTGACTTTGGGGGGGTGAATAGTTATGCACGCTCAAGTTCTGTTTTTTTTGTCTTATTTCTTGTTTGTTTCACCAGAAAAAATATTTTGCATCTTCAATGTGGTAGGCATGTTGTGTAAATCAAATGATACAAACCCCCCAAAAAATCAATTTTAATTCCAGGTTGTAAGGCAACAAAATAGGAAAAATGCCAAGGGGGGTGAATACTTTCGCAAGCCATTGTATGTATGTGTATATGTGTGTGTGTGTCAGAGAGAGAGGACGTGTGTGTCCTAATTATTCAGCGCTCTAATGAGAGGAAGAGAGATGGATGGATGGCGCTGGGAGCACCACCTCAAAAACGTTATCTTTCTCTCTTGGTATCACCCTCCTATCTCCCCCCCTCTCTCTTCTCGCTCCCCCCCCCCCCTCTCTCTTCTCTTCTCCCCCCTCTCTTTTCTCTCTTCATAGCAGCGGAGGAAGCACGAGGGCCACTGGGGGGGGGGGTTACCATAGCGACATAATGAACAGGGTCCTCTGTCAGCACAGTGTCACCGTCGTCACAGTGATGTGTCTTGGAGCCCCCTGTGGTCGTGGTGACACAACGTGGGTGACAGTGGTTGAGAAACTTTTAGGACCAGAGTGTCTTTTATCCCTCTCCTTTTTTATAGCTTTAACAGTACTTTAATAGTACTTGGAGTATGTCGACTAAGTATTTTTATTTTATTTTATGATCCAATGGTATTGTTATGTTTAGAAATGAGATCCAATGGTATTATTACATTTAGAAATGAGATCCAATTGTATTGTTATGTTTAGAAATGAGATGCAATGATATTAATACGTTTAGAAATGAGATCCAATGGTATTATTACGTTTAGAAATGAGATCCAATTGTATTGTTATGTTTAGAAATGAGATCCAATGGTATTATTATGTTTAGATATTAGATCCAATGGAATTATTATGATTAGAAATAAGATCCAATGGTATTATTAGATTTAGAAATGAGTTCCAATGGTATTATTATGATTAGAAATGAGATCCAATGGTATTATTATGTTTAGAAATTAGATCCAATGTTATTGTTATGTTTAGAAATGAGATCCAATTGTATTGTTATGTTTATAAATGAGATCCAATGGTATTACTACATTTAGAAATGAGATCCAATGGTATTATTATGATTAGAAATGAGATCCAATGGTATCATTACATTTAGAAATGAGATCCAATGGTATTATTACATTTAGAAATGAGATACAATTGTATTGTTATGTTTAGAAATGAGATCCAATGGTATTATTACATTTAGAAATGAGTTCCAATGGTATTATTATGTTTAGAAATGAGATCCAATGGTATTATTACATTTAGAAATAAGATCCAATTGTATTGTTATGTTTAGAAATGAGATCCAATTGTATTGTTATGTTTAGAAATGATATCCAATGGTATTATTATGTTTAGAAATGAGATCCAATGGTATTATTATGTTTAGAAATGAGATCCAATGGTATTATTACATTTACAATTGAGATTTAATGGTATTATTATGATTAGAAATGAGATCCAATGGTATTATTACATTTTGAAATGAGATCCAATGGTATTGTTATGTTTAGAAATGAGATCCAATGGTATTATTATTATTAGAAATGAGATCCAATGGTATTATTTTGTTTAGAAATTAGATCCAATGGTATTGTTATGTTTAGAAATGAGATCCAATGGTATTATCACATTTAGAAATTAGATCCAATGGTATTGTTATGTTTATAAATGAGATCCAATGGAATTGTTATGTTTATAAATGATATTATGTTTATAAATGAGATCCAATGGTATTATGTTTATAAATGAGATCCAATTGTATTATTATGTTTAGAAATTAGATCCAATGGTATTATTATGTTTAGAAATGAGATCCAATGGTATTTTTACATTTATAATTGAGATCCAATGGTATTATTATGATTAGAAATTAGATTCAATGGTATTATTAAATTTTGAAATGAGATCCAATGGTATTATTACATTTAGAAATGAGATCCAATGGTATTGATATGTTTAGAAATGAGATCCAATGGTATTATTATGTTTAGAAAGGAGTTCCAATGGTATTATTATGATTAGAAATTAGATCCAATGGTATTATTATGATTAGAAATGACATCCAATGGTATTATTATGTTTAGAAATTAGATCCAATGGTATCATTACATTTAGAAATGAGATCCAATGGTATTATTACATTTAGAAATGAGATCCAATGGTATTATTATGTTTAGAAATGAGATCCAATGGTATTATTACATTTTGAAATAAGATCCAATTGTATTGTTATGTTTAGAAATGAGATCCAATTGTATTGTTATGTTTAGAAATGAGATCCAATGGTATTATTACATTTATAAATGAGATCCAATGGTATTATTATGTTTAGAAATGAGATCCAATGGTATTATTATGTTTAGAAATGAGATCCAATGGTATTATTATATTTAGAAATGAGATCCAATAGTATTGTTATGTTTAGAAATGAGATCCAATGGTATTACTACATTTAGAAATGAGATCCAATGGTATTATTATGATTAGAAATGAGATCCAATGGTATCATTACATTTAGAAATGAGATCCAATGGTATTATTACATTTAGAATTGAGATCCAATGGTATTATTATGATTAGAAATTAGTATCATTACATTTAGAAATGAGATCCAATGGTATTATTACATTTAGAAATTAGATCCAATTGTATTATTATGTTTAGAAATTAGATCCAATGGTATTATTACGTTTAGAAATGAGATCCAATGGTATTTTTACATTTATAATTGAGATCCAATGGTATTATTATGATTAGAAATTAGATTCAATGGTATTATTACATTTTGAAATGAGATCCAATGGTATTATTACATTTAGAAATGAGATCCAATTGTATTGTTATGTTTAGAAATGAGATCCAATGGTATTATTACATTTAGAAATTAGATCCAATGGTATTATTATGTTTAGAAATGAGATCCAATGGTATTATGTTTAGAAATTAGATCCATAGGTATTATTACGTTTAGAAATGAGATCCAATGGTATTATTACATTTAGAAATGAGATCCAATGGTATTATTACGTTTAGAAATGAGATCCAATGGTATTTTTACATTTATAATTGAGATCCAATGGTATTATTATGATTAGAAATTAGATTCAATGGTATTATTACATTTTGAAATGAGATCCAATGGTATTATTACATTTAGAAATGAGATCCAATTGTATTGTTATGTTTAGAAATGAGATCCAATGGTATTATTACATTTAGAAATTAGATCCAATGGTATTATTATGTTTAGAAATGAGATCCAATGGTATTTTTACATTTATAATTGAGATCCAATGGTATTATTATGATTAGAAATTAGATTCAATGGTATTATTAAATTTTGAAATGAGATCCAATGGTATTATTACATTTAGAAATGAGATCCATTTCTATTGTTATGTTTAGAAATGAGATCCAATGGTATTATTACATTTTGAAATGAGATCCAATGGTATTGATATGTTTAGAAATGAGATCCAATGGTATTATTATGTTTAGAAAGGAGATCCAATGGTATTATTATGATTAGAAATTAGATCCAATGGTATTATTATGATTAGAAATGAGATCCAATGGTATTATTATGTTTAGAAATTAGATCCAATGGTATCATTACATTTAGAAATGAGATCCAATGGTATTATTACATTTAGAAATGAGATCCAATGGTATTATTATGTTTAGAAATGAGATCCAATGGTATTATTACATTTTGAAATAAGATCCAATTGTATTGTTATGTTTAGAAATGAGATCCAATTGTATTATGTTTAGAAATGAGATCCAATGGTATTATTACATTTATAAATGAGATCCAATGGTATTATTACATTTAGAAATAAGATCCAATGGTATTATTACATTTAGAAATGAGATCCAATGGTATTATTACATTTTGAAATGAGATCCAATGGTATTGTTATGATTAGAAATGAGATTCAATGGTATTATTACATTTTGAAATGAGATCCAATGGTATTGTTTTGTTTAGAAATGAGATCCAATGGTATTATTACATTTAGAAATGAGATCCAATGATATTATTATGTTTAGAAATGAGATCCAATGATATTATTATGTTTAGAAATTAGATCCAATGGTATTATTACATTTAGAATTGAGATTCAATGTTATTATTATGATTAGAAATGAGATCCAATGGTATTATTACATTTTGAAATGAGATCCAATGGTATTATTATGAATAGAAATGAGATCCAATGGTATTATTACATTTTGAAATGAGATCCAATGGTATTGTTATGTTTAGAAATGAGATCCAATGGTATTATTATGATTAGAAATGAGATCCAATGGTATTATGTTTAGAAATGAGATCCAATGTTATTGTTATGTTTAGAAATGAGATCCAATGGTATTATTATGTTTAGAAATGAGATCCAATGGTATTATTACATTTAGAAATAAGATCCAATGGTATTATTACATTTAGAAATGAGATCCAATGGTATTATTACATTTTGAAATGAGATCCAATGGTATTGTTATGATTAGAAATGAGATTCAATGGTATTATTACATTTTCAAATGAGATCCAATTGTATTGTTATGTTTAGAAATGAGATCCAATGTTATTGTTATGTTTAGAAATGAGATCCAATGGTATTATTATGATTAGAAATGAGATCCAATGGTATTATTACATTTTGAAATGAGATCCAATGGTATTATTACATTTTGAAATTAGATCCAATGGTATTGTTATGTTTAGAAATGAGATCCAATGGTATTATTATGTTTAGAAATGAGATACAATGGTATTATTATGATTAGAAATGAGATCCAATGGTATTATTATGTTTAGAAATTAGATCCAATGGTATTATTATGATTAGAAATGAGATCCAATGGTATTATTACATTTAGAAATGAGATCCAATGGTATTGTTATGTTTAGAAATGAGATCCAATGGTATTGTTATGTTTAGAAATGTCCATTTGATTTGATACTAGATAAACTGAACACACGTGCAAAGCAGATAGGAAAAGGAGGAACAAATGAAGAAAAGGATGGATGGATCAGAGATAGTGAAGACTCAGAGACATGCATGACAGAGCACTGAACCAACATGACAAACGACAAGGAATGAGTGCAACAAAAGAGATGTAGCGATAGAGACAGAATGACAAGGACTGAGTGATAGCGATTGTGATAAAATGATAGAACTGACAGCACAGTAGCATTAGGAGGACAGTCACACTGTGTTAAATCAGATATTTATTTATATTATATATTTCTTTGTGTAATGATGACTCTAAATAGGGAAGACTGGGGGAGACTTTTCTTTAAACAACTGTTATAGACAACTATTCTATAGATAACTGTTCTATAGACAACTGACTATGGGACAGTAGTGTTTTGTTAGGAGCATATATGGCATTCCTAAATCTAGCAGCATTAAAACAGTCAGTCCAACAGATTGGAGTGATCGGACAGTTGAAGATATGAGAGGTTTTATATGCTGCTTATGGTTTTGCAGACTTACAGTGTAGAAGGCATTAACACACACACACACACACACTCAGAGAAACACAGACACAGATAGACAGACAGACATCCTCATTGACCTCACAAATTCCCCCCCCCATCCCATCCCTCCTGTCCCTCTCACCCACCTGCCCAAAGTGCACAGTGATGGGCCGCCGTTCGTCCCAGGTGCGGGCGCTGCCGTCCTTTCCATCTGCGGAGGTAGGCGACTCGGCAGTAGTGCCCTCCTCCCCGGTTCCCGTTCCTGTGCCACCAGTGCCTGCTGTCGAGGAGTAGCCGTTCTCTGCTAGCTCCTGGAGAGGGGTACAAGAAGACGGAGGAGGTTGGCGTGGATGGAGGGGGTAGTGGTGGTGATGGTCTCCATGCAGGGAGAGGGGGAGTGGGAGGTCGAGGGAGGAGGCCCTACAGGGCTATAGTTGGGGGGGGTTTGGAGAGGTGAAGTCACCAGAGGGTCAGGTTGGAGTGGTGAGAGGTCACCAGAGGGTCAGGTTGGAGAGGTAAGAGGTCAACAGAGTGTCAGGTTGGACAGGCGAGAGGTCAACAGGGTCAGGTTGGAGAGGTGAGAGGTCAACAGAGGGTCAGGTTGGAGAGGTGAGAGGTCAACAGAGGGTCAGGTTGGAGAGGTGAGAGGTCAACAGAGGGTCAGGTTGGAGAGGTGAGAGGTCAACAGAGGGTCAGGTTGGAGAGGTGAGAGGTCAACAGAGAGTCAGGTTGGAGAGGAGAGAGGTCAACAGAGGGTCAGGTTGGAGAGGTGAGAGGTCAACAGAGGGTCAGGTTGGAGAGGTGAACACACAGCGGAGGCAAGAGTGAGTGACAGCCAGGTATGGGAGAGGAAAAACCGTCAGTGAATGAATTCTGTCGCCCAATGAGTGGCAGCGCATGTGTGTGTGTGTGTTTGCATACATGTCTGCATGTGCACGTGTGTGTGTGTGTCAGTTGTGTTCTGTGAAGTTGTTCTTCAGCCGGTGCTTTGGACCAAAGACAAATGTCAATTTATACGTTGATCAAAGTTAACAAAATCCAAACGCTGAACACAGAGAACTAGGTACCTTTTGTTTTAGCCGGCTCTTGACCTCCTTTATCCCCATCCTGGCATGATCTTTAGCCTTTGGAGGGAAAACACACAAGGGGTTATTTAGCAGATGTTGTTTCTGATGTCTAAGTCAGGAGTCATCTTCCATTCTACCTTTAAAGGGGCACTCAGCAGTTGCTACATCAATTTTTGGACTTATAAATTCATGACATACAGTGCATTCGGAAAGTATTCAGAACCCTTGAGTTTTTCCACACTTTGTTACATTACAGCCCCCCCCCCATAAATTTACACACAATACCCCATAATGACAAAGCAAAAACAGGTTTTTATTAATTTAAATTGAAAATAAAAAATTTAAATATAACATTTACATAAGTATTCAGACCCTTTACTCAGTCCTTTGTTGAAGCAACTTTGGCAGTGATTATAGCCTCGAGTCTTCTTGGGTATGACGCTACAAGCTTGGCACACCTGTATTTGCGGAGTTTCTCCTATTCTTCTCTGCAGATCTAGTTCAAGTCCGGGGTCTGGCTCGGCCACTCAAGGACATTCAGAGACTTGCCCCGAAGCCACTCCTGCGTTGTCTTGGCTGTGTGCTTAGAGTCGTTGTCCTGTTGGAAGGTGAACCTTCGCCCCAGTCTGAGGTCCTGAGCGCTCTGCAGCAGGTTGCATCACCTTTCCCTCGATCCTGACTAGTCTCCCAGTCCCTGCCGCTGAAAAACATCCCCACAGCATGATGCTGCCACCAGCATGCTTCATCGTAGGGTTGGTGCCAGGTTTCCTACAGACATGACGCTTGGCATTTAGGCCAAAGAGTTCAATCTTGGTTTCATCAGACCAGAGAATCTTGTTTCTTATGGTCTGAGAGTCCTTTAGGTGCCTTTTGGCAAACTCCAAGTGGGCTGTCATGTGCCTTTTACTGAGGAGTGGCTTCCGTCTGGCCACTCTACCATAAAGTCCTGATTGGTGGAGTGCTGCAGAGATGGTTGTCCTTCTGGAAGGTTCTCCTATCTCCACAGAGGAACTCTGGAGCTCTGTCAGAGTGACCATCGGGTTCTTAGTCACCACCCTGACCAAGGCCCTTCTCCCCCGATTGCTCAGTTTGGCTGGGCGGCCAGCTCTAGGAAGAGTCTTGATGGTTCCAAACTTCTTCAATTTAAGAATGATGGAGGCCACTGTGTTTTTGGGGACCTTCAATGCTGCAGACATTTTTTGGTACCCTTCCCCAGATCTGTGCCTCGACACAATCCTGTCTCGGAGCTCTACGGACATTTCCTTCGACCTCATGGCTTGGTTTTTGCTATGACATGCACTGCCGACTGTGGGACCTTATATAGACAGGTGTGTGCCTTTCCAAATCATGTCCAATCAATTGAATTTACCACAGGTGGACTCCATTCAAGTTGTACAAACATCTCAAGGATGATTAATGGAAAACAGGATGCACCTGAGCTCAATTTCGAGTCTCATAGCAAAGGGTCTGAATACTTACGTAAATAAGGTATTTCTGTTTTTTATGTTGAATAAATTAGCAAAAAATTCTAAAAACCTGTTTTTGATTTGTCATTATGGGGTATTGTGTGTAGATTGATGAGGACAAAAAATAATTGTATCAATTTTAGAATAAAGCTGTAACGTAACAAAACGTGGAAAAAGGGAAGGGGTCTGAATAGTTTCCGAATGCACTGTATATACACTCACCGGACAGTTTATTAGGTACACCATACCAGGCGGTGATGCAACCGGTCAGGATGCTCTCGATGGTGCAGCTGCAGAACTTTATGAGGATCTGGGGACCCATGCCAAATCTTTTCAGTCTCCTGAGGGGGAAAAGGTGTTGTCGTGCCCTCGTCACGATTGTCTTGGTGTATTTGGACCATGATAGTTCGTGGGTGATGTGGACACCAAGGAACTTGAAACTCTGGACCCACTCCACTACAGCCACGTCGATGTTAATGGGGGCCTGTTCGGCCAGCCTTTTCCTGTAGTCCACGATCAGCTCCTTTTTCTTGCTCACATTGAGGGATAAGCAGCATAAATCCATGAACCTATCCTGCCTGGTGTCAATGGTACAGGCTGGTGGAGGTGTAATGATGTGGGGAAGGTATTCCAGGCACGTTAGGTCCCTTGATACCAATTGAGCAACGAACGTTTCCGACACCTTGAAGAATCCATTCCCCGAAGAATTTAGGCTGTTCTGGAGGCAAAGGGGGGTCCGACCCGGTACTAGATGGGTGTACCTAATAATCTAGCCGGTGAGTGTATATACCCATTGATTCTTGAAGAAAATAACTTATAAATGCCTCATGAGCTTAGTTCAACTCTTGCACTCCATCAGAACCCAATATATAAGCTTATTTTACCCCACTGTTTGTAAACAATGTAATTGTAAACAAATCCTGTATAGCTTCAAAATATGGTTAAAACTAGAATTTTTATATCATGGATGGTCAGTCCTTTCATCCAGAGTTGTCTATGAATTTGAGAGTGGTTACATTTCTCCAGCCACATCCCTAAGCTGTTTACCAAAACCAATTTGCTATTGTTTGAACTGCAGATTTCCCCTTTAAAGTGGCATCAATATGGTGACAGTTAACAGTGAAACATTTTGGGAGTGTTATGGTGTAATAGTCATGATAGAGGGACTTACAAATTTATAGACTGTTTTCATGGCCGGATTAGCCTTGGTCCTCACTGTGTTAAAGATAGCACCGCCCCCTTTCTGTTGGAGACAAAACCATTGCACATCTGACAATTACATGGCAACAGTCATAGAAATGTTGGCATTGTTTTCTGACATAAAAAAATGGCACTAAACTTTCTCTCTTAGCATGCGAGAAATCAACCGTTTATTTACTAAATGTGACTGTGTTAAATATGGGCACTTTTATCGGTTGAAATGTAGGACCTACCTTTACTGTGAATAGCCACTGGTGGTAGTTCTTGTCACTGCCTGTGGAGTTAACAGAGGTGAGGTCACAGGGGTGAAAGGTCAACGTCTTAACACAGTGGACATTCTATAGAGCAGTGGTTCCCAAACCGTGGGTCGGGACTGTTTTTTTCACTGCTCAACCCTTATGGTGGGTTACGACTCAACAGACACCTCAATTGGTTGGTCACAAAGCAAAAGGTTTGGGAACCCCCTCCCATTACTAACGTCTATAGCAGTGGAGGAGTCAATGGTCCTAACCCAAGTCCCATTACTAACCTGTATAGCAGTGGAGGTGTCAATGGTCCTAACCCAAGTCCCATTACTAACCTGTATAGCAGTGGAGGTGTCAATGGTCCTAACCCAAGTCCCATTACTAACGTCTATAGCAGTGGAGGTGTCAATGGTCCTAACCCAAGTTCCATTAGTAACGTCTATAGCAGTGGAGGTGTCAATGGTCCTAACCCAAGTCCCATTACTAACCTGTATAGCAGTGGAGGAGTCAATGGTCCTAACTCAAGTCCCATTACTAACCTGTATAGCAGTGGAGGAGTCAATGGTCCTAACCCAAGTCCCATTACTAACCTGTATAGCAGTGGAGGTGTCAATGGTCCTAACCCAAGTCCCATTACTAACGTCTATAGCAGTGGAGGTGTCAATGGTCCTAACCCAAGTCCCATTACTAACGTCTATAGCAGTGGAGGAGTCAATGGTCCTAACCCAAGTCCCATTACTAACGTCTATAGCAGTGGAGGTGTCAAAGGTCCTAACCCAAGTCCCATTACTAACCTGTATAGCAGTGGAGGAGTCAATGGTCCTAACCCAAGTCCCATTACTAACCTGTATAGCAGTGGAGGTGTCAATGGTCCTAACCCAAGTCCCATTACTAACGTCTATAGCAGTGGAGGTGTCAATGGTCCTAACCCAAGTCCCATTACTAACGTCTATAGCAGTGGAGGTGTCAATGGTCCTAACCCAAGTCCCATTACTAACGTCTCTAGCAGTGGAGGTGTCAATGGTCCTAACCCAAGTCCCATTACTAATGTCTATAGCAGTGGAGGAGTCAATGGTCCTAACCCAAGTCCCATTACTAACGTCTATAGCAGTGGAGGTGTCAAAGGTCCTAACCCAAGTCCCATTACTAACCTGTATAGCAGTGGAGGTGTCAATGGTCCTAACCCAAGTCCCATTACTAACGTCTCTAGCAGTGGAGGAGTCAATGGTCCTAACCCAAGTCCCATTACTAACCTGTATAGCAGTGGAGGTGTCAATGGTCCTAACCCAAGTCCCATTACTAACCTGTATAGCAGTGGAGGTGTCAATGGTCCTAACCCAAGTCCCATTACTAACGTCTATAGCAGTGGAGGTGTCAATGGTCCTAACCCAAGTCCCATTACTAACGTCTATAGCAGTGGAGGAGTCAATGGTCCTAACCCATTTCCTATTACTAACCTGTATAGCAGTGGAGGTGTCAATGGTCCTAACCCATTTCCTATTACTAGCCTGTATAGCAGTGGAGGTGTCAATGGTCCTAACCCAAGTCCCATTACTAACCTGTATAGCAGTAGGCTTGAAATGTCTGCCGGTCCCCAACCAAAGATCAAGTCAGGTGCTTTGAGACCTAGTAAAAATGTTTGATATGATTGTATTCGCACCTGCATACTCTCCCATGTTGATCTCATCCTCGAAAATATCACTGAAGCCCTCACCAGCGTTCAGCAGGTCCAAGCGGCCATCGATGAACTACAGAAATAGAGAAAGGTTTATTCCAATGATAAATGGGGTGCCTGTTATGTGTGTGTGTGTGTGTGTGTGTGTGTGTACCTGTTTGAAGAGCTGTAGCTGGATGGCGTTCTGCAGGAACTGTCTCATGGCACTGGAGCGGTGGGTCACGAAGACCTCCTCGCTGAACGTGATTGGCTCTCCCTGATGGTACAAAAAACTTGGACCAATCAGCAGGAAGTAGATCTAGTGACATTACTAAAGTGCGCGTTTGACATTACAATATTGAGTTTCTCTTCCAACCCACGACTATGAAGTGATCTTTATTTTTTATATATACACAAGTTTAAAGAACAACAAATATCAAATAGGATGAATTGAAAACAAAACTACAGTAAATGAAATAAAGATAGTGTCCTTTATTTGGAGGTAGAGAATGAAAACATATTTTCACCTCTAGATGGCAGTGCTGCGTAAGACACCAGACAGCAGGAGAGGAACTAGACATACTATATTAGTGTAATGTTCCCTGTGTCCAACATTGATTCTGTCTGTCTGTCTGTCTGTCTGTCTGTCTGTCTGTCTCTCTCTCTCTCTCTCTGTGTGTCTCTTAGGTGTGTATTACAGTTTGTTTGCGCGGATACACCTTCAGCTCCATTCAACCCCTCCCATCTATCTCTTAACACCATCCATATTGGATTTCTACTTGCCATATATTTCTCAACTGTACTGTGATGTTTCACAAAAGTTCTGAACCCTTCTATTCTCATTGTTTCTACAGATTGTAAATTGAAAATAAACATTTTTGCTAAAAGTATGAATATATTATTGATCGATTGACTATGACTTTTCAGATCACCCAGTAGTGCTATCTGCAGGGTTAGCTCCATGTAAATATTGTGATTGTGCATTATCTTTAGTTGGCTAGCTAGCAGAGGAGAAGTAGCGAGCCTGAATAGCTAATTGCCAATGATTTGTTTAGCATAGCAACCATTTCAAATAGAATGAATAGAATGAGCGACCAGTCTGTTTGGCTAGCAACTTCAGAATCTCAGAACTAACAATGGGCTTTTCCCTGGACTATATCATCTGGTGGAAGGATGAAATAAAACACATTTACTCATTAAAATAAAATGTAATTAAAAACGTTTGTTGATCTTTTTTTAATATGTTGGCAACAGTTTTATAAAAGCATAAGGCAGTCGAACTGGGGAATTATCGTATACAACTCCCTCCTAAGGGCTGTTTCCCTTCGCTCTGAGTCGGGCCTAAGAATAGCCCTTACTTAGTCAGGTGTTTTTCACACCATAATCCCCAGGTTCTCATGCCTTATTGCTTAAGTAAAACTGTGCTGTATAGGTATGTTACAAGGAGTATACTGTACATGCTTATAAGCTCGTTTTTTTCTCTCGACATCTCTACCCCTCTTTCTCCCTGTCTACTTACCCATGTATCTCTCTTTCTCCCTCTCTCTCTCCATCAGCAGTCCGAGGCTCATCCTGTTAATTAGCTGTCAGTGTGGGGGGCTGATAGCAGCTTAGCACTGTCCGATCGCATCACGCTACACACACGCGTGCGTGCAAACACACACACAGAGACGCACACATCTAGCATGCTCTCACTCTCACCCACACACACGCACAAAGACACATACACACCTAGCACTGCTCTCACACCTACCAGTTCTCACAGTCTCAAGTCAGAATTAGACGTTCATCCATGTTTCTCAAACGTTACATTTCTAAGTTGTTCCAAACTGCAAATTTAAGGTTAAGCTTAAGCTTAGGCATTAACTCGGAATGGTAAGGTAAGGGTTAAGGATTGGGATAGGCTTAAAACAAAACATAAAAAAAAAAAAACGTTCTATCGCTGGATTCAAACTTGCAACTTTTGGAATCAGAGGCAGATGCTTACGCCCATCCGCCATCCCCGTCCGCACACACAGACATTCAGCCATCCTCAACTATGTCTCTAAACTGTAAACTAGAGGTAAGCATGACTTGTCTCCCTGTGAGGGGAGCGTTTACCAGGGCCTGAGAGGAGCATATTCCCCAAACATGCTTAGATGACGCCTTAGGGTTAGACACGGCGGTACTGAGCATTAGGTGACACACACAGATAAACACACACACACACACAATAGTGTGACATGGTCATCCAGCGGGCCACCCTACATAAGCCCTGTAACAGACAGTACACACACACGTTTCAGCCCAGGTAAAAGCTAAAAGCTGGATCCTTAATGTACCCTCATTATTCAAATGAGAGGGTAACCTGCGTGCAACCATTTTGTCCATATTAACTGTGTGTGTGTGTGTGTGTGTGTGTGTGTGTGAGACCACCTGGCCAGCAGGTCATTAGCACATTAAAAGGGCTGCCTGCCGTCCTCTAATGGTTCTGTGGAGATCACATCATTACTGTAGAGATGAGAGGTCTGGACCCCCGGACAGACGGGAGGAAAAGAGGGATACACACGCCAGTGATGCCATCCCTCATTAGCACTGTCAAACTTCAGACTTGATTTTCCCTAACGAAAAATGTTCACTATATATACAAAAGTATGTGGACACCCCTTCAAATGAGTGGATTTGGATATTTCAGCCACACCCGTTGCTGACAGGTGTATAAAATCAAGCACACATCCATGCAATCTCCATAGACAACCATTGGCAGTAGAATGGCCTTACTGAAGAGCTCAGTGACTTTCAACATGGCACCGTCATAGGATGCCACCTTTCCAACAAGTCAGTTCATCAAATTTCTGCCGTGTTAGAGCTGCCCCGGTCAACTGTAAGTGCTGTTATTGTGAAGTGGAAATGTCTAGGAGCAACAAAGGCCCAGCCGTGAAGTGGTCGGCCACACAAGCTCATAGAATGGGACCGCCGAGTGCTGAAGCACGTAGCGTGTAAATCGTCTGTCCTCGGATGCAACACTCACTACCGAGTTCCAAACTGCCTCTGGAAGCAACATCAGCACAATAACTGTTTGTCGGGAGCTTCATGAAATGGGTTTCCATGGCCGAGCAGCCACACACAAGCCTAAGATCACCATGTGCAATGCCAAGCGTCGGCTGGAGTGGTGTAAAGCTCACCGCCATTGGACTCTGGAGCAGTGGTAAAAGTGTTCTCTGGAGTGATGAATCACGCTTCATCATCTGGGTTTGGCGGATTCCTGGAGAACGCCACCTGCCCCAACGCATGTGCCAACTGTAAAGTTTGGTGGCGGAGGAATAATGATCTGGGGCTGTTGTTTATGTTTGGGGCTAGGCCCCTTAGTTCCAGTGAAGGGAAATCTTAACGCTACAGCATACAATGACATTCTAAACGATTCTGTGCTTCTCACTTTGTGGCAACAGTTTGTGGCAACAGTTTCCTGTTTCAGCATGACAATGCCCCTGTGCACAAGGTCCATACAGAAATGGTGTGTCGAGATTGGGGTGGAAGAACTTGACTGGCCTGCACAGAGCCCTGACCTCAACCCCATCGAATACCTTTGGGATGAAGGGGAGGAGACAGGTTAATCTAAGATTTTTAAGACATGGATTGTGTAAGTGTACCATTCAGAGGGTGAATGAGCAAGACTAAAGATTTAAGTGCCTTTGAATGGCATATGGTAGTAGGTGCCAGGCGGTTTGAGTGTGTCAAGAACTGCAACACTGCTGGGTTTTTCACACTGAACCGTTTCCCATTCTCAAGAATGGTCCACCACCCAAAGGACATCCAGCCAACTTGACACAACTGTGGGAAGTATTGGAGTCAACATGGGCCAGCATCCCATGCCCTGACGAATTGAGGCTGTTCTGAGGGCAAAAGGGGAGGGGGGGGGAGCAACTCATTATTAGGAAGGTGGTCTTAATGTTTTGCACACTCAGTGTAAACACACAGGGAAAGCAATAAGTGGGCAAACACACACCACAATTCATTCAAGACACAATTGGACGTAGCGCCCCAATCTGCTCTTAGTGACAATGTGTTTCTCCGGGCCTGTATGCTTGTTTAATGTGTGTGTGTGTCTGTGTGCATGTGTGTGTGTGTGTGACCATTAATGTGTGTTTGTCTCTGTATGGTTGAGTGTCTGTCTGGGGTGTTCTTGTATCTTGTCCTGTCTTGATGTTGTGTATCCAAGCATAGCTAAGAGGCCCATTGCCAAAGAACAGCGCACACACGTCCCTTCCTATCCCCACTGTCCATACTGCTGCACATCACATTCCCTCTGGATCAAACTAATTGGTTCTGCAGTTCAGACTTAATGACAACTAGCGCCGAGCATGAGACAGACAGAGAGCGAGAGAGAGAGCGAGAGAGAGAGATTGATAAAGAGAGGGAGAAAGGGAGGTAGTGAGAGAAGGGAGAGAGAAGAGGTGCAGAGAGAGAGAGAGAGAGAGAGAGAGAGAGAGAGAAGGGAAGAAAGCAAGAAAGTTCCCAAGATTGGGTCTAGAATCTTTTATGGCGTTACAATTGTTTTAAATAAAAGCTCTAGCCAACCCCTTGCGCCCCTACTACCATGCTGCTGCCCTGCTCTCAGACTGAAAGGATACAATGGTGTGACAATACACTATCAAGTGACATTGTGAAACAGGGATTGGTTTTGTGTTTGCTTGGCTTACTGCCGTATGAATCCCACTTTCATGGTAACGTTGAGAGTAGGATCTCCTTTATAGTGGCCCGGGTCATTTCTATGATTCCTTTTGGGTCCTGACTAGAAATACACCATCTATTGGGTGGGTCACAAGAAATGTCGGTAACAGAATGGGCCACAAGACACATAGAAAAAAACTCCCTAGCGTCTCCTAGACAGAAGAGGCCTTGGTTCAGCCATAGTACAGGTTAGGGGGTTAGGGGTTTAGGGGTTAGGGTTAGCCACAGGGTAGTGACAGCTTGGAGGTGGAAGGAAGGCGTCAGCTCCCTACACATATGTAGTGCAGGGGCACCAGCTGGGCCATTGTTAGGACGTGTGTCCCCTTTCTGTCTCCCCTGGTGGGTGGACCGGTACCCCGCGTAGGGGGGCTATTCTGTCCTCCAGACCCCCCCCCCCCTATACACTGGGGGGTTACGGGGATCTGCATCACTAATGCTATTATTCACACAGTGGGCAGACACAGACACACACACACACACACACACACACACACACCCTGCTGTCCTAGCGCGTGGAGGTCCTTGATTGACACCTCTATTTGTTTTATTCATATTGCCCCTGTCTAAAATATGTAAATGTCCGGGAGAGATGATTTTAAAATAGACGCATTGGGCTGGGAGACGCGAGGATCAGACTTTTTTGACGACATATGGCGGAATAGTAGAATAATTAGCGGTCCGGCACCGACCACGCCTGGTGTTGATGCAGGTACAGAGAAGACCGAGCGTTAGCTGGCTGTTCCCCTTCAAACACATAGTCAGATACAAACCTGTCATCATATACCATTACCATGGAGATATAGAGGAGATGCCAGGAAAGAAAGATACCCCGCTCCGTGTCTGTGTCTCTCTCTCTCTCTTTCTCTCGCTCTCTACTAACTGTAAACCTTCCCTCTCTCCTTCTCCCCTCCCTCCCTCCTTCCCCTCTTCCCTCTCTCCTTCTCCTCTTCCCTCTCTCCTTCTCCTCTTCCCTCTCTCCTTCTCCTTCCTCCCTCCCTCCCCTCTTCCCTCTCCCCTTCTCCTCTTCCCTCTCTCCTTCTCCTCTCCCCTCTCTCCTTCTCCTCTTCCCTCTCTCCTTCTCCTCTCCCCTCCTTCCCCTCTTCCCTCTGCCCTTCTCCTCTTCCCTTCTCCTTCTCCTCTTCCCTCCCTCCCTCCTTCCCCTCTTCCCTCTCCCCTTCCTCTCTTCCCTCTCTCCTTCCCCTCTTCCCTCTCTCCTTCTCCTCTTCCCTTCTCCTCTTCCCTCTCTCCTTCTCCTCTTCCCTCTCTCCTTCTCCTCTTCCCTCTCGCCTTCCCTCTCTCCTTCTTCTCTTCCCTCTCTCCTTCTCCTCTTCCCTCTCTCCTTCTCCTCTTCCCTCTCTCCTTCTCATCTTCCCTCTCCCCTCCCTCCCTCCTTCCCTCTCTCCTTCTCCCCTTCCCTCTCTCCTTCTCCTCTCCCCTCCTTCCCCTCTTCCC
The DNA here is from genome assembly GCF_964263955.1 of Coregonus lavaretus. Classification (NCBI taxonomy): domain Eukaryota; kingdom Metazoa; phylum Chordata; class Actinopteri; order Salmoniformes; family Salmonidae; genus Coregonus; species Coregonus lavaretus. Next base: position 69,293,233 of record NC_139991.1, read on the forward strand.
TTCTCTTCTTCCCTCTCCCCTTCTCCTCTTCCCTCTCTCCTTCTCCTCTTCCCTCCCTCCCTCCTTCCCCTCTTCCCTCTCTCCTTCCCCTCTTCCCTCTCTCCTTCCCCTCTTCCCTCTCTCCTTCTCCTCTCCCCTCCCACCGTCCTTCTCCTCTTCCCTCCGTCCTTCCCCTCGTTCCCCTTCCTTCCCCTCTTCCCTTTCTCCTTCTCCTCTTCCCTCTCTCCTTCTCCTCTTCCCTCTCTCCTTCTCCTCTTCCCTTTCTCCTTCTCCTCTTCCCTCTCTCCTTCTCCTCTTCCCTCCCTCCCTCCTTCTCCTCTTCCCTCTCTCCTTCCTCTCTTCCCTCTCTCCTTCCCCTCTTCCCTCCTCCTTCCCCTCTTCCCTCTCTCCTTCCCCTCTTCCCTCCCTCCTCCTCCTCTTCCCTCTCTCCTTCCCCTCTTCCCTCTCTCCTTCCCCTCTTCCCTCTCTCCTTCTCCTCTTCCCTCTCTCCTTCTCCTCTTCCCTCTCTCCTTCCTCTCTTCCCTCTCTCCTTCCCCTCTTCCCTCTCTCCTTCTCCTCTTTCCTCTCTCCTTCCCCTCTTCCCTCTCTCCTTCTCCTCTTCCCTCTCTCCTTCTCCTCTTCCCTCTCTCCTTCTCCTCTTCCCTCTCTCCTTCCTCTCTTCCCTCTCTCCTTCTCCTCTTCCCTCTCTCCTTCTCCTCTTCCCTCTCTCCTTCTCCTCTTCCCTCTCTCCTTCTCCTCTTCCCTCTCTCCTTCCCTCTCTCCTTCTCCTTCAGTCTGGCTCACCGGTTGGATCTGCAGCGCGTTCCTGTAGCAGCCGAAGAGAGCGGCCTGTGTCTTGAGGAAAGCTCGGGCCACGCCATCTCCCGTCGTCGTGGAAACCTTCTTCAGGCGATTCTTTAAGGATGACACCTGGGGAAAAAAACAACAACAACAAACAGTTAACTTTATTATTGTTTATGGAGTCTACATTAGGACTGCATCATTGCGTGATAAGCAATGCATAACATTTTCACAAGAGCCACCTAGATAGTCATAGGTGATTTCATGGGTCATATTTCCCATCCATTCATACCCCAAATATTTTCCCCCACTCTCTGCCTTCGTCCATCTCTTTCACCTCACCAGTATTTGTATTTATTAGAGATCCCCATTAGCTGCAGCAGCTACTCTTCCTGGGGTCCAGCAAAATTAAGGCAGTTCATACAATTAAAAAAACAATACAACACATTCACAGATTTCACAACACACTGTGTGCCCTTAGTGTCTTAATCTATCGCTCTCGCTCCATCCATCCATCCATGCCTTTCTCCTTTCCTCCCTTCATTCCTCTTCTTCCCCCAGAGATGGACTGAAAGACTGTCTCTCTCCCGCCAGGCCTCCCATCCCCTCAGGTAGCGTCTGAACCAGGCCCTCCTTTAATCTGCCCTTCCCTCCCCCAGGCCCCAGCCCCCAGGCCCCAGCCCCCAGGCCCCAGCCCCCAGGCCCCAGGCCCCAGCCCCCAGGCCCCAGCCCCCAGCCCCCAGGCCCCAGGCCCCAGCCCCCAGGCCCCAGGCCCCAGGCCCCAGCCCCCAGGCCCCAGCCCCCAGGCCCCAGGCCCCAGGCCCCAGCCCCCAGGCCCCAGGCCCCAGCCCCCCTCTCTCCGTTCTGCCTTGCTCACATCCATACGCACCACACCGCTGGAAAAGCGGCCCGCGAGTCAACAACAGCGTTATTCTACATGAATACACTCCATGAGGCGGCCGTTTAGGCTAATACGCTACCCGGGAGCGAGCGCACAGGGCTGAAGTAATCCTTTCTCCTTCCTCTTCTCTCTCTCTTACCTCGCCGCTTCTCTCCCACATTGAGCTCCCCCGGTTATTAAGGATGCTCGGTTACCTTGTTAGCAAAAGTTTTGCCTCCCCCCAAAGCAGAAAACTCGACCAGAAAAATAAATGTAGTAAAGAACACAGCTTTTTAGTGGCAATCGCCATGACCTGGGTTTGATTTGTCATGACCTGGGTTTGATTTGTCATGACCTGGTTTTGATTTGACATGACCTGGGTTTGATTTGACATGACCTGGGTTTGATTTGTCATGACCTGGGTTTGAATTCTCATGACCTGGGTTTGAATTCTCATGACCTGACCTGGGTTTGTTTTCTTCCACAGCGGAGGCAGATGAGACACGCAAATTAAATGTTGCTGTATTTTCCTGCCTCATTTGTTTGCATGAGTACTGCTATGGAAAATAGTGGTTTTGAAATGCCAATGGTAAAGCTCACGTCAATCAGTGTCCAGGAGGGACTATGGATTTCTACATTCAGGCAGAACATCACGCACAATAAACCGTCATACAGTGTTTAAGGAAAGAGTAATGGGACAAAGAGAAAGAGCCCTGGGAAACACCATGCAACATTCTCACAATGAAGTCCCCCTTTCACCAACTACACTTCCTACGTCACCAACTACACTTCCCACGTCACCAACGACACTTCATACGTCACTAACTACACTTCCTACGTCACTTCGTCAACACCAGAGGTGGCCAACTCTCTTCCTGGACAGCTAGTGGGTGTGCTTTTGTTCCAGCCCAACACACTTGGTCAGGTGAGTTGGGCTGGTGTGGTAGGCTGCAACTAATCAGCCACATATCAGGACCTTGATTCTACTGTATTGAGTCATTGCACGTCTTTGATCTGATGGTGTAATGACATGAGAGCTTTGCTTTCTTCCTCCATCTCAGTAACACCAGCAGCTCCACTTCCACCGAATGCCTCCTTAATAATTCCACTACCTGCCTAGAACAGACACACACACACACCCTCTTCTCATAATCTCCCCCTCTCAAAACACACTTAAAGAAACAAATGAAAATACATCAAAACCCAATAAAAATCCAGAATTACAGCCTTGTGTTGAAAGACAGGGGAAAAAATAAAAGAGACGTGAATAAGTGTGTAATGACAGGACGGAAGTCTCTTAAAGCTTTACAACGTTCCTGAGAGCGGAGCGGGGCGGGGCGGGGGGGCTTTATGGGTGCCCTCTGATGTTCCCCAGTGATACTGCCAGAGATACACTTTAATATGTGCTGAGTCAACCTTAAACACTAATATTATAGGAACTGTCTCCCTTTAAAATCAATACTACTATTAGGAACTGACCCATTTAAACATGATAAGACCTGGACATCTGACAGGAGACAAAAACAGAGATCAGTGGCCAGGATCACACATACAGTGCATTCAGAAAGTATTCGGACCCCTTGACTTTTTCCACATTTTGCTACGTTACAGCCTTATTGTAAAATTGATTAAATCATTTTTTTCCCTCATCAAACTACACACAATCGCCCATAAAGACAAAGCAAAAACAGGTTTTTAATAATTGGACAATTCCTTCGACCTGATGGCTTGGTTTTTTCTCCTACATGCACTGTTAACTGTGGGACCTTATATAGACAGGTGTGTGCCTTTGCAAATCATGTCCAATCAATTGAATTTAGTACAGGTGGACTCCAATCAAGTTGTAGAAACATCTTAAGGATGATCAATGGAAACAGGATGCATCGGAGTTCAATTTCGAGTCTCATGGCAAAGGGTCTGAATACTTATGTAAATAAGGTATTTCTGTTTTTGCAAAAGTTTCTAAAAACCTGCTTTTGCGTTGTCATTATGGGGTATTGTGTGTAGATTGATGAGGGGAAAAAAACCATTTACATCATTTTAGAATAAGGCTGTAACGTAACAAAATGTGGAAAAAGTCAAGGAGTCTGAATACTTTCCAAATGCACTGTTTATCATCATCAGGCTTAGTCATGGAGTCACACACATACTGTACAGCAAGGCTCTCCAACCTTGTTCCTGGAGAGCTACCCTCCTGTATGTTTTAACTCCAACCTTGTTCCTGGAGAGCTACCCTCCTGTATGTTTTAACTCCAACCCTGTACCTGGAAAGCTACCCTCCTGTATGTTTTAACTCCAACCCTGTTCCTGGAGAGCTACCCTCCTGTAGGTTTTAACTCCAACCCTGTTCCTGGAGAGCTACCCTCCTGTATGTTTTAACTCCAACCCTGTTCCTGGAGAGCTACCCTCCTGTAGGTTTTAACTCCAACCCTGTTCCTGGAGAGCTACCCTCCTGTATGTTTTAACTCCAACCCTGTTCCTGGAGAGCTACCCTCCTGTAGGTTTTAACTCCAACCCTGTTCCTGGAGAGCTACCCTCCTGTATGTTTTAACTCCAACCCTGTTCCTGGAGAGCTACCCTCCTGTAGGTTTTAACTCCAACCCTGTACCTGGAGAGCTACCCTCCTGTATGTTTTAACTCCAACCCTGTTCCTGGAGAGCTACCCTCCTGTAGGTTTTAACTCCAACCCTGTTCCTGGAGAGCTACCCTCCTGTAGGTTTTAACTCCAACCCTGTTCCTGGAGAGCTACCCTCCTGTATGTTTTAACTCCAACCCTGTTCCTGGAGAGCTACCCTCCTGTATGTTTTAACTCCAACCTTGTTCCTGGAGAGCTACCCTCCTGTATGTTTTAACTCCAACCCTGTTCCTGGAGAGCTACCCTCCTGTATGTTTTAACTCCAACCCTGTACCCGGAGAGCTACCCTCCTGTATGTTTTAACTCCAACCCTGTTCCTGGAGAGCTACCCTCCTGTATGTTTTAACTCCAACCTTGTTCCTGGAGAGCTACCCTCCTGTATGTTTTAACTCCAACCCTGTACCTGGAGAGCTACCCTCCTGTATGTTTTAACTCCAACCCTGTTCCTGGAGAGCTACCCTCCTGTATGTTTTAACTCCAACCCTGTTCCTGGAGAGCTACCCTCCTGTATGTTTTCACTCCAACCCTGTTCCTGGAGAGCTACCCTCCTGTATGTTTTCACTCCAACCCTGTTCCTGGAGAGCTACCCTCCTGTAGGTTTTAACTCCAACCCCGTTCCTGGAGAGTACCCTCCTGTAGGTTTTAACTCTAACCCTGTTCCTGGAGAGCTTTCCTTCAGTAGGTTTTCGATACAACCCTGTTCCTGGAGAGCTACCCTGATGTAGGTTTTAACTCCAACCCTGTTCCTGGAGAGCTACCCTCCAGTAGGTTTTAACTTCACCCCTGTTCCTGGAGAGCTCCCTCCTGTAGGTTTGAACTCTGAACCCTGTTCCTGGAGAGCTACGTTCCTGTAGGTTTTCGCTCCAAACCTAGTTGTGACTAACCTGATTCAGTTTATCAACCAGCTAATTATCAGAATCAGGTGTGCTAGATTAGGGTTGGAGTGAAAACCTACAGGATGGTAGCTCTCCAGGAACAGGGTTGGCGAGCCCTGATGTACATACATCCATGCATTAATGTAAGCATGCAGACGCCCATTTAGACACATACATGTAAGCGTGACCGTGCATGAAACACACACACACACAACACGAAGCACGACATTGAGGTGGCTGCAGACTTCAAAGCAACCAGCTGCTCTGTGTCACTCTTTGTTCTAATGACAGTTCATTAATATATTTCACCCACTTATCATGCTAAAATGAGCACACTCTAAAATGCTAAAAGCTAATGAAAAACAAACACACACAGGTAGACAGACAACAAATATAATGGCTGCCCAACATGAGCCAGGGCTGGTATTTGGCTGCGATCAAAAGGAGAGAGGCAGGTTGCTCTTTCTCCCCTGGTCTCTAAGCACTGCGCTACGAGCCTTTTGATCAGGCAATTAGGAGGGCAATTCATAGGCAGGTGGCATGGATGCGAGGACCCCAGATCATCAGTGTAAACACACAGCATCTCTGACCCAACAGCATGACTCACGTTGTAATTAAGGACAACAACAGCAGCAAACAACGAACAGCTTAAATTAGATGAAAACATGACAGCTTTTGAGAGGACAAAAATTTAAGAAAAATAAAAAATATAATTATTTATAGTAAAAGCATGAATACCAACAAGTCGGAATAATTGGGCGTGTTTACGTTTTGGTCGGCATTTGAAGTCTAAATGGATATTTCAAGGACCGTGGCTAGCCCTCTTGAGAGGATGAGACTACCGTTGTTGAGCTCAGTTCAGTTGTGGTGGAAACGTGTAGCATTCAGTAGTCAACCATGAAAGACGCTGGGATTTGCTTTGATCTTGTACTGTTAATTATCAAATGCATGGCTGTTTCAATATACCATAGATCAGGGTACCCCTACTGGCGGTCCATGGGCCGAATTTGGCCTGAATACTTATGGAAATATGATATTCATGTTTTTATGTGTTTTTCTGGATTTTTTTCACCGTTCAAATAAACCTACAATTACAATTATAGACTGATCATATCTTTGTCAGTGGGCAAACATACAAAATCAGCAGGGGATCAAATACTTTTTACCCTCACTGTATACAGTAGGCCCGGTGAATGAACCCCCCCCCACAACTTTTATCGATAGCAATTTGAATGCACAGAGATACCGTAATTAAAAGATGAAAACAAGTTTTTAGAAACTTTTGCACATTTATAAAAAAAATTAAAACTGAAATACCTTAATTACATAAGTATTTAGACCCTTTGCTATGAGACTCGAAATTGAGCTCAGGTGCATCCTGTTTCCATTGATCATCCTTGAGCAACAGGGAGGCAGGAAGGGAGAAGAGGTTAATATCGACGTCGCGCCCGAAGCCGGAGCCGCCACCGAGGCTAGATGCCCACCCGGACCCTCCCCTAATGAGTCAGGTTATTGCAGCCGGAGTACGCACCTTTGGGGGGGGTACTGTCACGCCCTGACCTTGAGAGCCCTGTTTTTCTCTAGTTGGTTTGGTCAGGGTGTGAATTCTAGATGTTCTATTTCTATGTTGGCCGGGTGTGGTTCCCAATCAGAGGCAGCTGTCTATCGTTGTCTCTGATTGGGGATCATACTTAGGCAGCCATTTTGCATACCTTAGTTGTGGGATCTTGTTTCTGTTTTGGCTTGTGGTTGTGCAGCCTGTTGAACTTCATGTTCGTTTGTATTTTGTTGTTTTGATCTGTATTCAGTAAATAAAGGAATATGTACGCATACCACGCTGCACCTTGTTCCGGATCCGTCTATCAACGAGCGTGACAGCAGCACTCCACAAATCAGACCTTTATGGTAGAGTGGCCAGACGGAAGCCACTCCTCAGTAAAAGGCACATGACAGCCCACTTGGAGTTGCCAAAAGGCACCTAAAGACTCTCAGACCATGAAAAACAAGATTATCTGGTCTGATGAAGCCAAGATTGAACTCTTTGGCCTGAATGCCAAGCGTCACGTCTGGAAGAAAACTGCCACCATCCCTACGGTGAAGCATGGTGGTGGCAGCATCATGCTGTGGGGATGTTTTTCAGTGGCAGGGACTGGGAGACCAGTCAGGATCGAGGGAAAGATGAATGGAGCAAAGTACAGCGAGATCCTTGATGAAAACATTTACATTTACATCATTTAGCAGACGCTCTTATCCAGAGCGACTTACAACCTGCTCCAGAGTGCTCAGGACCTAAGACTGGGTTAGTCTTCCAACAAGACAGTGACCCTAAGCACACAGCCAAGACAACGCAGGAGTGGCTTTGGGACAAGTCTCTGAATGTCCTTGAGTGGCCCAGCCAGAGACCGGACTTGAACCCGATCGAACATCTCTGGAGAGACCAGAAAATAGCTGTGCAGCGACGCTCCCCATCCAACCTGAAAGAGCTTGAGAAGATCTGCAGAGAAGAATGGGAGAAACTCTCCAAATACAGGTGTGCCAAGCTTGTAGCGTCATACACAAGAAGACTTGAGGCTGTAATCGCTGCCAAAGGTGCTTAAACAAAGTACTGAGTAAAGGGTCTGAATACTTATGTAAATGTGATATTTCAGTTTATTTTTATTTTTATAAATTAGAAAAATTTCTAAAAACCTGTTTTTGGTTTGTCATTATGGGGTATTGTGTGTAGATTGATGAGGGAAAAAAACTAATGAATCCATTTTAAAATAAAGCTGTAAAGTAAGATGTGGAAAAAGTCAAGGGGTCTGAATACTTTCCGAATGCACTGTATATATATATACATATATTATTTATTTTTATTATTATTATTTATTTTTTGGGAACTCAGTCAGGGTCTCAACTTCAAATCGTAGAATACACAAGGTGCAACAAAATGTAGCTTAGGACCCCAAAAATGCTAGGGCCGGGTCTGACTGCATTTGAAAGTATGGATGTGGGTACGCAGATCCGAGAACCACTGTGGCCTCTCATGATGAGTTCAGATTTTTTGTGGACCCCATCCCCATCAATGTTGCCCAACCCTGCAGTAGAGGGTTGGGTACCACTCGTGAGAATTGGGATATGTAGTGTCTATAAATGTGTGTGTGTGTGTGTCTCACCACGTCATTGGGCAGGCTTTGGAGGTCGTCAAAGGGTGTTTCCAGGGTGTTGGTGTCTACGTTGAGAACAACCACGTCATCCAGGGCCATCCCCCTCACCTTCTGCAGGGAGAGAGACAAGGAGAGAGGGCTTTACACTTCCACACAAACATGAGACACATGCACACACACACACACACACACACACACACACACACATGCACGCAGTCACACACACTCTCTCTCTTATGAGTTTGGTTTATAAATGGTATGTGGTAAGGAACATACCTCCATTAGGCTGGAATGTACTCCAATGAGGTAAGGCATGGGCGCACTGCAAAACACAAACATATAATAAACAACCACGATTGTGAGACATAAGTGTTTAACCACTGCATGATCTCAGCCAAAACCACCAGAGTCATATACAGTGGGGGAAAAAAGTATTTAGTCAGCCACCAATTGTGTAAGTTCTCTCACTTAAAAAGATGAGAGAGGCCTGTAATTTTCATCATAGGTACACGTCAACTATGACAAACAAAATGAGAAAAAAAATTCCAGAAAATCACATTGTAGGATTTTTAATGAATTTATTTGCAAATTATGGTGGAAAATAAGTATTTGGTCAATAACAAAAGTTTCTCAATACTTTGTTATATACCCTTTGTTGGCTATGACACAGGTCAAACGTTTTCTGTAAGTCTTCACAAGGTTTTCACACTGTTGCTGGTATTTTGGCCCATTCCTCCATGCAGATCTCCTCTAGAGCAGTGATGTTTTGGGGCTGTCGCTGGGCAACACAGACTTTCAACTCCCTCCAAAGATTTTCTATGGGGTTGAGATCTGGAGACTGGCTAGGCCACTCCAGGACCATGAAATGCTTCTTACGAAGCCACTCCTTCGTTGCCCGGGCGGTGTGTTTGGGATCATTGTCATGCTGAAAGACCCAGCCACGTTTCATCTTCAATGCCCTTGCTGATGGAAGGAGGTTTTCACTCAAAATCTCACGATACATGGCCCCATTCATTCTTTCCTTTACACGGATCAGTCGCCCTGGTCCCTTTGCAGAAAAACAGCCCCAAAGCATGATGTTTCCACCCCCATGCTTCACAGTAGGTATGGTGTTCTTTGGATGCAACTCAGCATTCTTTGTCCTCCAAACACGACAAGTTGAGTTTTTACCAAAAAGTTCTATTTTGGTTTCATCTGACCATATCACATTCTCCCAATCCTCTTCTGGATCATCCAAATGCACTCTAGCAAACTTCAGACGGGCCTGGACATGTACTGGCTTAAGCAGGGGGACACGTCTGGCACTGCAGGATTTGAGTCCCTGGCGGCGTAGTGTGTTACTGATGGTAGGCTTTGTTACTTTGGTCCCAGCTCTCTGCAGGTCATTCACTAGGTCCCCCCATGTGGTTCTGGGATTTTTGCTCACCGTTCTTGTGATCATTTTGACCCCACGGGGTGAGATCTTGCGTGGAGCCCCAGATCGAGGGAGATTATCAGTGGTCTTGTATGTCTTCCATTTCCTAATAATTGCTCCCACAGTTGATTTCTTCAAACCAAGCTGCTTACCAATTGCAGATTCAGTCTTCCCAGCCTGGTGCAGGTCTACAATTTTGTTTCTGGTGTCCTTTGACAGCTCTTTGGTCTTGGCCATAGTGGAGTTTGGAGTGTGACTGTTTGAGGTTGTGGACAGGTGTCTTTTATACTGATAACAAGTTCAAACAGGTGCCATTGATACAGGTAACGAGTGGAGGACAGAGGAGCCTCTTAAAGAAGAAGAAGTTACAGGTCTGTGAGAGCCAGAAATCTTGCTTGTTTGTAGGTGACCAAATACTTATTTTCCACCATAATTTGCAAATAAATTCATTAAAAATCCTACAATATGATTTTCTGGATTTTTTTCCCTCAATTTGTCTGTCATAGTTGACGTGTACCTATGATGAAAATTACAGGCCTCTCTCATCTTTTTAAGTGGGAGAACTTGCACAATTGGTGGCTGACTAAATACTTCCCCCACTGTATCAACTCCATTAGCACAGTAATGGGAAACAAACAGAGACTTGAGTACTTTGTTCTTTAATCAAGATCATTGTGACACACATCAAACCAATTTTGTACACTTTGTACACATGAACATTCAGGGCAACACTTTGACATAGCAAGAAAACAAAAACATTTTATTGTTGTCGTATTCCTTCATCGTCAACCTTCGATACGGTTCTACTCTAAATATTTATTGTTTGTTTTTCCAAGGTTTATGGCTACGAAATAGAGTCCATTTAAATGTTACCCCAGTGAGACAAGAAGAGAAAAAACATTTTACTTTCCCAGCATACTGGAGTGTGTGTGTGTCTCTACAGTTGAAGTCGGAAGTTTACATACACCTTAGCCAAATACATTTAAACTCAGTTTTTCACAATTCCTGACATTTAATCCTAATAAAAAATTCCCTGTCTTAGGTCAGTTAGGATCACCACTTTATTTTAAGAATGTGAAATGTCAGAATAATAGTAGAGAGAATTATTTATTTCAGCTTTTATTTCTTTCATCACATTCCCAGTGGGTCAGAAGTTTACATACACTCAATTAGTATTCGGTAGCATTGCCTTTAAATTGTTTAATTTGGGTCAAATGTTTCGGGTAGCCTTCCACAAGCTTCCCACAATAAGTTGGGTGAGTTTTGGCCCATTCCTCCAGACAGAGCTGGTGTAACTGAGTCAGGTTTGTAGGCCTCCTTGCTCGCACACGCTTTTTCAGTTCTGCCCACACATTTTCTATAGGATTGAGGTCAGGGCTTGTGATGGCCACTCCAATACCTTGACTTTGTTGTCCTTAAGCCATTTTGCCACAACTTTGGAAGTATGCTTTGGGTCATTGTCCATTTGGAAGACACATTTGCGACCAAGCATTAACTTCCTGACTGATGTCTTGAGATGTTGCTTCAATATATCCACATAATTTTCCTTCCTCATGAAGCCATCTATTTTGTGAAGTGCACCAGTCCCTCCTGCAGCAAAGCACCCCCACAGCATGATGCTGCCACCCCCCGTTCTTCACGGTTGGGATGGTGTTCTTCGGTTTGCAAGCTGCCACCTTTTTCTTCCAAACATAACGATGGTCATTATAGACAAACATTTCTATTTTTGTTTCATCAGACCAGAGGCTATTTCTCCAAAAAGTAAGATCTTTGTCCCCATGTGCAGTTGCAAACCGTAGTCTGGCTTTTTTATGGTGGTTTTGGAGCAGTGGCTTCTTCCTTGCTGAGTGGCCTTTCAGGTTATGTCGATATAGAACTCGTTTTACTGTGGATATACAGTGGGGGAAAAAAGTATTTAGTCAGCCACCAATTGTGCAAGTTCTCCCACTTAAAAAGATGAGAGAGGCCTGTAATTTTCATCATAGGTACACGTCAACTATGACAGACAAATTGAGAATTTCTTTCTCCAGAAAATCACATTGTAGGATTTTTAATGAATTTATTTGCAAATTATGGTGGAAAATAAGTAAAGTTTCTCAATACTTTGTTATATACCCTTTTTTGCCAATGACACAGGTCAAACGTTTTCTGTAAGTCTTCACAAGGTTTTCACACACTGTTGCTGGTATTTTGGCCCATTCCTCCATGCAGATCTCCTCTAGAGCAGTGATGTTTTGGGGCTGTCGCTGGGCAACACGGACTTTCAACTCCCTCCAAAGATTTTTTTTTTTTTTTTCTTTTTTTTTTTTTTAGTCATTTAGCAGACGCTCTTATCCAGAGCGACTTACATGAGCAATTAGGGTTAAGTGCCTTGCTTAAGGGCACATCAACAGATTTTTCACCTAGTCGGCTCGGGGATTAGAACCAGCGACCTTTCGGTTACTGGCACAACGCTCTTACCCACTAAGCTACCTGCCGCCTTCAATTTTCTATGGGGTTGAGATCTGGAGACTGGCTAGGCCACTCCAGGACTTTGAAATGCTTCTTACGAAGCCACTCCTTCGTTGCCCGGGCGGTGTGTTTGGGATCATTGTCATGCTGAAAGACCCAGCCACGTTTCATCTTCAATGCCCTTGCTGATGGAAGGAGGTTTTCACTCAAAATCTCACGATACATGGCCCCATTCATTCTTTCCTTTACACGGATCAGTCGTCCTGGTCCCCTGTGCAGAAAAACAGCCCCAAAGCATGATGTTTCCACCCCCATGCTTCACAGTAGGTATGGTGTTCTTTGGATGCAACTCAGCATTCTTTGTCCTCCAAACACGACGAGTTGAGTTTTTACCAAAAAGTTCTATTTTGGTTTCATCTGACCATATGACATTCTCCCAATCCTCTTCTGGATCATCCAAATGCACTCTAGCAAACTTCAGACGGGCCAGGACATGTACTGGCTTAAGCAGGGGGACACGTCTGGCACTGCAGGATTTGAGTCCCTGGCGGCGTAGTGTGTTACTGATGGAAGGCTTTGTTACTTTGGTCCCAGCTCTCTGCAGGTCATTCACTAGGTCCCCCCGTGTGGTTCTGGGATTTTTGCTCACCGTTCTTGTGATCATTTTGACCTCACGGGGTGAGATCTTGCGTGGAGCCCCAGATCGAGGGAGATTATCAGTGGTCTTGTATGTCTTCCATTTCCTAATAATTGCTCCCACAGTTGATTTCTTCAAACCAAGCTGCTTACCTATTGCAGATTCAGTCTTCCCAGCCTGGTGCAGGTCTACAATTTTGTTTCTGGTGTCCTTTGACAGCTCTTTGGTCTTGGCCATAGTGGAGTTTGGAGTGTGACTGTTTGAGGTTGTGGACAGGTGTCTTTTATACTGATAACAAGTTCAAACAGGTGCCATTAATAAAGGTAACGAGTGGAGGACAGAGGAGCCTCTTAAAGAAGAAGAAGTTACAGGTCTGTGAGAGCCAGAAATCTTGCTTGTTTGTAGGTGACCAAATACTTATTTTCCACCATAATTTGCAAATAAATTCATTAAAAATCCTACAATGTGATTTTCTGGAATTCTTTTTCTCAATTTGTCTGTCATAGTTGACGTGTACCTATGATGAAAATTACAGGCCTCTCTCATCTTTTTAAGTGGGAGAACTTGCACAATTGGTGGCTGACTAAATACTTTTTCCCCCACTGTAGATACTTTTGTACCTGTTTCCTCCAGCATCTTCACAAGGTCCTTTGCTGTTGTTCTGGGATTGATTTGCACTTTTCGCACCAAAGTACGTTCATCTCTAGGAGACAGAACGCGTCTCCTTCCTGAGCGGTATGACGGTGGCGTGGTCCCATGGTGTTTATACTTGCGTACTATTGTTTGTACAGATGAACGTGGTACCTTCAGGCATTTGGAAATTGCTCCCAAGGATGAACCAGACTTGTGGAGGTCTACAATTTTCTTTCTGAGGTCTTGGCTGATTTCTTTTGATTTTCCTATGATGTCAAGCAAAGAGGCACTGCGTTTGAAGGTAGGCCTTGAAATACATCCACAGGTACACCTCCAATTGACTCAAATTATGTCATTAACGCCATTACATCATTTTCTGGAATTTTCCAAGCTGTTTAAAGGCACAGTCAACTTAGTGTATGTAAACTTCTGACCCACTGGAATTGTGATAGTGAATTATAAGTGAAATAATCTGTCTGTAAACAATTGTTGCAAAAATTACTTGTGTCATGCACAAAGTAGATGTCCTAACCGACTTGCCAAAACTATAGTTTGTTAACAAGAAATTTGTGGAGTGGTTGAAAAAACGAGTTTTAATGACTCCAACCTAAGTGTATGTAAACTTCTGACTTCAACTGTATGTGCCTCTGTGTGTGCGTATGTTTGTGGTGTGTACACCAGAGGGCTGGACCTGTGGAGCTAGACAGACACTAAGACACCGCCATAGAAGAGATATGGCTGATTGGTCTGAAGGATAAAGCGAGAAAGTGAGGGAGAGAGAAAGTGAGGGAGGGAGAAGGAGGGATGTGAGAAACCTGTCAGCCTGAGAGGGGGCGATGAAGACAGACCCGAAAACACTTAATTAACTGTGCTCTTCTCCATGTCTCCATCTCCTCAGCCTAGCGTGACATTCAATTAAAATACAGCGGCAAGCGGGGAAAAAGCCACAACAACTCAAGGGATCAAAAAGTAGTGGAAAGCATAACAAAACCAGAATATAAATAAAAAATGTAATAAATATCCGATTGGATGTTTTTGGATGACGGTAATCGTCCACACAGCCAATTATTTATTGTTGCTGTGAAAAACGGGGGAAGTGAAATGCAGCCCTTGCGTCGAGTTTGAGCCGCCAAGGCCAAGTTAAGCCGAGGGTTAGCTTCCTAAGCTGGAAGCGCCATCGCCATCTTCTCAAAAGCTGATGTCGAATTAGCTCTCGGCTACCATCTTTTTTAGGTCCTCATTACAGCCTTTTGGAGAGCTTTTACCTTCTATCTCCGTGTTTTACCCTCAGTTGATGGGGGAGTATATAGGAACGATTAGCAATATTTGAGAGAAGGAAAAGAGATGGAGAGAAAGAAAAAACAGAGCAATAATTAGCTTATTGCTCCCCTTCTCTCTCTCCCCTCCCGTCCCCCACCCTGTCGTGAACAACCCCATTAATTGACACTGTCAGGTTACCACGAGAGAGAAATTCAGCTGTTGTAGGATATTTCCTTATTTCCCTTTCCCAAACATACTGTCTTTGTTTACATAAATGCCACTTAAAATGGCAGCTCGTCATTGGTGTATGATTTTAACGAAGCCAAGGGTATTAACTGAGGTCAGTCATTCATAAAATCTCTCTGTGGGTCTGTGACCCTCAATTAAAGACGTTCCTAGACTCAATTATATTATTCCTCAGCTCTCTCTCCATCCTTTTCTATGCTTAATGAGTGTGTACAAAATATATACAAAAGTATGTGGACACCTCTTCAAATTAGTGGATTCAGCTATTTCAGCCACACCCGTTGCTGACAGGTGCATAAAATCGGGCACACAACCATGCAATCTCCAGACAAACATTGGCAGTAGAACGGCCTTACTGAAGAGCTCAGTGACTTTCAACATGGCACCGTCATAGGATGCCACCTTTCCAACAAGTCAGTTGGTCAAATTTCTGCCCTGCTAGAGCTGCCCCGGTCAACAATAAGTGCTGTTATTGTGAAATGGAAACGTCTAGGAGCAAAAATGGCTCAGCCGCGAAGTGGTCGGCCACACAAGCTCACAGAACGGGATTGCCGAGTGCTGATGCACGTACTGCGTAATAATTGTCTGTTCTCGGTTGCAACTAGGGCTTTGGCGGTCATGAAATTTCGTCAGCCGGTGATTGTCAAGCAAATAACTGTCGGTCTCACGGTAATTGACCGTTAATTAACATAAACACATTTAGCATCTCCTGGCTTCCACACATAGCCTACAAGCCACTGATGCAGACCTTTGGAGCATCTACATTTTAAAAAGTCTAATAAATACATGTAATATAGCCTACACCTTCACAATAAATCCATTATTTATTTTAGACAGGTCTAAAGAAGCATGATATGAAGAAAATGTAGTCTATTTCAGAAGAACAGAATAGCATACTCTGACTTGTCCTTATGTTAGGTCCTGATCTGGCTATGCCAAATGGCTGTGGGCTACACTAGTTCATTTAGCAGACAAGATTTGCTTAGAATTCCGTGGCATTATTTTATATTATTTTATAGTATGAAGAATACAATTGAACAAAGCTGAATATAATAGAAAGGATATTTTCTCCAAACGATTTGAGGGAGTGCGCACATGCGGCTATTCTATGTTGAGCGGTTAACAAAAAAATAGGTACTCCTATATGATTAATTTAGAGTTATTAATGTAACTTTAGTTGTTCTACAAACGTTGCGCTATATGTTTAGATTTTTAATAGATTGTAAGGCTGCATGATTCGACTCTAATGATGATTTGAAAAAAGTCGCCTGAAAGGCATGAGCTCTGCTTAGTTTTTTGCGCAGGCTGTACACACTTCATCAGTCTCTCATTCACAATTTGACAAGAACGATAATGACTCGAATTTCACAGCTGCATCCCCTTTGTGTAGCCGTAATGCACCCTAAAAAAATCCAGGCCTTTTGCGGCCAGTGGCCGTTGTGCCCTTGGCCCGGAGTGCTGCGTTGTGCCCTTCTCCCTGAGTGCTGCGTGCTCCAAATCACCTCTCACTCACATGGCTTTCCATCACTTCATCAGGTCTTTCTCACAGGCTACAAGTGAAGACAGACACATCGGGGACGCAACTGCGCGCGTCCTTATCCAATTCCAAGGTGCATATTGAAGATATTGGTAAAACTGTCCACATTTACTTTTCTTCAGCCAACTAGATGAGTAGGCCTAACAAACAGCAAAAGCACTAGCCTATGTCAATCTACTATCCCCCGTAGTACAAAAGTTGACCTATTCTATTCTGTGCGAGAAATAAATATTTCTAACATAGTCTGGGACAGTTGTGGGACGCGATAGATCCAAAATTAATACAACCACTAGCATCAAAAAATATTTTTTACGCAATGTGGCTGACGCAACAGATCAGAATGTTTAGCTTAAAATTTTTATAAAATATTAGGCAATTTCTTCACATTATAAGCGCAGCAATGCGCACACGGCAGTAGGCTATAAGCGCGAATGTTCCATTAGTGGGAAAACACCATTATCAAAAGTGACCGCAAATGCGATTATGCATGTAATGCTTTTATTATAAAGGTGCATTTTTATGGTGAAAATTATCTTCCCCAAACTTGAAACTCACTTGCTGCTTATGTATGCCAGTTAGGCTCTACACCCCTTGTAAAGCGGATTAATGTGCATCATTTTAAGAAGTTATTTGGCCACTTTAGTTGTGATGCAAACCATATCATAGGCCTATACGCTAGACTACAGGTGTGCGACTATGATTCGAACAAGTAGAGAGAAAAAATGGCATTGTTTCTTGCCTTACCCTGGGCTTCATTCACAAGTGATAGGCTAATATTGTCACCCATCACACTATTCTTGATTTAATCTTGTCTTTACATATACTACATAATATATGTGTGAAATTTGTTTTGATTTAGAATGGACCATTATCATGCACCTGTCTAGAAACAGGGGCAGGGGAAAATATACAATTAAATAGTGAATGAAGGACACTTTTCCCGTGGTTCATTTTCATGCCAGCCAGGTAAGCTATACTCCAGTTGTACATATAAGCAATGTGCTTAATATTAGGAAAGTTGAGAAATAAATATAGTAGGCCTAGCCTATAGAAAGCGGATGGGATCCTCCTCTTTTTAATAGAGGCCATCACTCTGTTTTCTCGTGCAATTGCATAGCCTATAGAAATGTTGTGCAACATGAGTGTCAAGTCAGTGTCTGGGCTGTCCAGACAAGGGTTAAATATTGTGGACATTTCTTTTAAAATGTGCACAGAGAAAATGGCACTCCCGACCCGAGACTCATGAGAGGTGCAAAGTTGGGATGTACAGCCCTTACTGAAATAAACACACCAGAAATCCGGACAATTATCATTTGGTTTTGGGGTGGAAGGGGGGGTGCGGGTGGAAAAGGGGTACATATTGGATACTGTCAACAGTGGGGTCAAGTGTGTTGGGTCCATCATGCTGAATGTGAGTGTTCTGGTAGAAAATGGCTACACAATAGAGATAGAATCTGCAACTCCAAATCCTAATCTTAACCATAGAAGGATAAATAATTACCTGACCCTGAACCAACAGATAGGGGGGAAACTCTTCGAAGTCCTGTCCCACTCCTTGGTGTTACAATGTGAAGCGCTTGGAGTTTGAGACAAGCGCAAAAAAATAAATAAATGTATATGCCATTTAGCAGACGCCTTTTATCCAAAATGACTTACAGTCATGCGTGCATACATTTATTACGTATGGGTGGTCCCGAGAATCAAACCCACACTCCTGGTGTTGCAAGTGCCATGCTCTACCAACTGAGCTACAGAGGATCATTGTGGTTACTCACCAGCAGTAGTCTATAAGGTGCTGAGGCAGGACAGGAATGTAAACGTGTTGCCAATACATGGGGTACATCATGGCCGCCGACCCGTGAACACAAGCTGTTAACTGTGGTGGAGGGAGAGAGTACATAACACCACAATCACACACACACACACCATAGAGCATAAAACGGCATATAACTATTTCTCACAGGTTCATTTAGAAGTATACATTATATTGACAGATCCACAATGGAATATTTTAGGTATATAACTATTCCTTGCATTTTCATATTGGAGAAAATACATCGGCAGATTATTGTGCAGAGAAAGTTTGCACTGTGTCAGTGTTTGGAGTTCTGTGGACACACACACAACACACACTGCAAGAGTAAATTGGCCATTACTCATGGCATCAAAGCCACCCCATAAATAATACAAATTACACCACCGGAAATTAGACCAGCAACAGTTCCCATCACTGACGCTTAATATCTCACGTGACAAATCCCGCTCCTTTTGTGTGTTAAGGTAGGAGGAATGTAGTGCCAGGCGAAAGAACGCAGCAGTTGATCAAATTCAGATGGCGCTGTTGAACGCCGGCAGATGTGTCAATAGTAGCGATGTTGCACTGCCCAACCAACAACAGAACTTCCCCAGAATAACAGCGTTTGTCTGAGACGCTATTTAAGTGTGTGGGTTTCTATATTAAGAGCAGATGATTGATCATAAAACGTGCTCCTTTCTCTCTCCCTCCCCCCTAAGGGACTCGTCATAGAGAATGGGATGTGGGGAGAAAGACCCCCTGGGGAACACGCGTCCACAGCCATGTCAGGTAAAGTATTTTTCACGTCAAACAGGAAGACTGGGATTCCTTGGATGAATCATATCCCTTATTATAGGGGAGAAGGAGGATGTGTGGTTTCTCTGTTTTGGTCCAAAAAAATATGAGGAACCTTCTGCTTTACTCCCACGGCTCTGGTCAACAATAGTGCACTATTTAGGGAATATGGGAAGATGTGTCCCTCATTTCTATTCCTCAATAACCATGTTAAAGGAATAGAGGTCTCCCCATATTCTTCAAAGAACCTGGCCATGTTTTGACGGAATGTAAAGTTATTTTTATACCTCACCATTCTTGCATGTTCAGGTGTAGCTTCTAAACAAGCATCCAACCTGACAAGAGTATTTTCCCATTGGGCTTGTGAACAACTTCCCAACTACAGTATGTGTTAAAAACAGCACTTAAACTGGGCTTCGGTAATCAAAAATCCATTCACACATTAGTAACTTTAAGGGGCCGAGAGGGCAGGAGGGGCTTAATTGTGTAGCGGCCATATCACATAATGGAAGACTTAGGAATGCCTCAGGGCTCAGTGTTAGGACTGCTACTAAAAGCTTAATGGAAGACCATGCTTTGTATGGTACAGTACAAGAAAAGAAGGCTCATTCAAAAAATATTCACACCCCTTGGCTTTTTTCACATTTTGTTGTGTTACAAAGTGGGAGTAAAATGGATTGAATTGTCTTTTTTTGTCAACGATCTACACAAAATACTCAAAGTGGAAGAAAAATTCTAACATTTGTAAAAAACGAAAATGAAAAAATATATTTTTATCTTCATTAGATAAGTATTCAACCCCCTGAGTCAATACATGTTAGAATCACCTTCAGCAGTGAATACAGCTGTGAGTCTTTCTGGGTAAGTCTCTAAGAGCTTTCCACAACTGGATTGTGCCACATTTGCCCATTTTTCTTTTAGAAATTATTCAAGCTCTGTCAAAATTGGTTATTGATCATTGCTAGACAACCATTTTCAGGTCTTGCCATAGCTTTTCAAGCAGGTTTTAGTCAAAACTGTAACTCGGCCTCTCTGGAACATTCACTGTCTTCTTGGTAAGAAACTCCAGTGTAGATTTGGCCTTGTGTTTTAGGTTATTGTCCTGCATAAAGGTGAATTAATCTCCCAGTGTCTGGTGGAAAGCAGACTGAACCAGGTTTTTCTTTAAGATTTTGCCTGTGCTTAGCTCAATTCCATTTATTTTCATTCTGAAAAACTCCCCAGTCCTTAACGATTACAAGCATACCCATAACATGATGCAGCAACCGTTATGCTTGAAAATATGGAGAGTGATACTCAGTAATGTGTTGTATTGGATTTGCCCCAAACATAACACTTTGTATTCAGGACAAAAGTGAATTGCTTTGCCACATTTTTTGTAGTATTACTCTAGTGCCTTGTTGCAAACAGGATGCATGTTTTGGAATATTTTTATTCAGTACAGGCTTCCCTCTTTTCACACTGCCAATTAGGTTAGTATTGTGGAGTTTAATGTCACAGAGTTTAATGTCACAGCCATTAAACTCTGTAACTGTTTTAAAGTCACCATTGGCCTCATGGCCACCATTGAAATCCTTGAGCGGTTTCCTTCCTCTCGGGCAACTGAGTTAGGAAGGATGCATGTATCTTTGTAGTGACTGGGTGTATTGATACACCATCCAAAGTGTAATATCCAATGTTTTTTTTTTACCCATCTACCAATAGGTGCCCTTCTTTGCGAGGCATTGGAAACCCTCCCTTGTCTTTGTGGTTGAATCTGTGTTTGAAATTCACTGCTCGACTTAGGGACCTTACAGATAATTGTATGTGTGGGGTACAGAGATGAGGTAGTCATTCAAAAATCATGTTAAACCCTATAATTGTACACAGAGTGAGTCCATGCAACTTATTGTGTAACTTGTTAAGCAAATGGTTACTCCTGAACTTATTAAGGCTTGCCATAACAAAGGGGTTGAATACTTATTGACTCAAAACATTTCAGCTTTTCATTTAAAATTAATTTGTAAAAATGTCTAAAAACATATTTCCACTTTCACATTATGGGTATTGTGTGTAGGCCAGTGACAAAAAAATCTCAATTTAATCCAGTCAAGGTGTAAATACTTTTTGAAGGCACTGTATGTGTAAGGAGATGTTTTTAGCAGGTCACAAACTCTTCAGACCGTCCTCTCTATACATAAAGGTGTGAAGAGGGTCATGGCTTTTACTGGTGGAGAGCACAATGAAAAATGTAACAGAAAATGTAAAGGGTTTAAAAAGATTATGTGGTTACAGGGGGGGGAAACACCCAGATTCTCAACCACAACATCTTAAAATATTTATTCTGGATAAAAATAAATAAATATTTATATCTGGGTGAGCAACCATTTCATGATGTGCCTTATTGTGTGGTGTTGCAACAGTACCAAGCCTGTAAAATAGACACTTTCATTAATTAGTGGATATGCATGGAGAGAGTGAGAAAGGAGGAAGAAGAGGAGGGAGTGAAGGATCTACAGTACTTACGGTGCTTAGTTTGCTACAGCAGATGAGGACTCGACGCTCATAAAGCATACTAGCATACAGATGGAGCATGTTATTGACATCTACGGCTACAAAATACTCTGTTAGGTTTCTCTGCAAGAAAAACAAAGGCAAAAAAGAAAATATAAAAAATTAAACCGGGTAGAGGTTAGTCGTGATAGCAAGGGTGGACCAATGACTGTGCATGAATAGTACAAGGTATCAACATGAATTACATAGCTTTTACAAAGGTATAGAATAGGTATAACAGGTGAAGAGTGTAACAGGAAGAAACATTACTGTTTCAAATCAAACTTCTCTCTGTGATCGTCAGCGTGTAATACAATTAAATACAATACTTTAGACAGAACACGTGATTTCGTCTGTATGTATACTCCTATTGGTGCAAAATAAACGGACTAATTGATGACATTAACGTTTTCTGAATCTGAATATACACTGAGTGTACAAAACATTAGGAACAGCTTCCTAATATTGAGTTGCAACCCCTTTCGCCCTCAGAACAGTCTCAATTCGTCAGGGCATGGACTCTACAAGGTGTCGAAAGCATTCCACAGGGATGCTGGCCCATGTTGACTCCAATGCTTCCCACAGTTGTGTCAAGTTGGCTGGATGTCCTTTGGGTGGTGGACCATTCTTGATACTTACGAGGAACTGTTGAGCGTGAACAATCCATTCAGCTGTGCAGTTCTTGACACACTCAAACTGGTGCGCCTGGCACCATTCCCCATTCAAAGGCACTTAAATATTTTGTCTTGCGCATTCAACCTCTGAATGGCACACATACAAAAATCCTTCTTTAACCTGTCTCCTTCCCTTCGTTCACACTGATTGAAGTGGATTTAACAAGTGACATCGATAAGGGATCATAGCTTTCACCTGGATTCACCTGGTCAGTCTATGTCATGGAAAGAGCAGGTGTTCCTAATGTTTTGTACACTCAGTGTATATGCTCTTTATATATTTGGTGATGCTTGAAAAAATATGTTTGAAATAGGCATTCCACAAGCGGTTTAGCAGTTTAGGTGAAATAAGCTGTAGTAGAAGGGGTGTTTGTGTGCATGTGTGAGCCTATCTGTCTGTCTGTCCGTCTGTCTGTCATTCTCCAAACCTCCAGAAGCATTACTTCTGAAGACTACAGACTCCTCCTCCGACACCTCCCCCTGATGACTGGGGTTCAAAGGCACTGCACTTCTGGCTCCCTTCAAACCTCCGTCATGTCTCCATCACGCCGTGGATGTCAAAAGGAGAGAGGCAAACTAACATGGAAGCTCTCCCTTTTCTGCGTTCTGTCTGTCTGTCTAAAGGCCCCCCAGAGAGGGGGATCTGGGGAGGGCTCACAGCCTTAGGGGCCTAGCGAGGGCTGTCTGATTCGCCCCAACAGCTAACTAACTACGTGAGGCTACCGGCGGGAATTGGAAAAACGGGGAAATCAAACAAGATATTGATTCTTCCGACTCCTTCAATATCTCCCCCCGTGAGCTGAAGTGGTTGACTGAATGTCTAACGTTTGTGGGACTAGCGGTTTATTCATGCTACCCAAAGGCCTACAGTAAACCTAAGCCTAACCCACAGGCCTAAAGTATCCCTAACCCTAACCCACAGGCCTATATGGACAGAGTGCTTTGGGGACGTGGGTAGAGTGTGTTCTTTCATATCAAATCAGATGCGATTGAGTGATGTATTTTGGCATAGCGTCAATGATCCTAAATAGATATTGTTAGTGGTGTCCTGTGAATGTCTTCCTAAACAGTGAACAATAAAGAACAGCAAATTCAAAATGAAGGGTGAAGGCCAAAGATACTCACGTTTTCAGGTATGCTGGGTAGTTCCCTTATGTCAGGCACAGTAAAGTAGGAATGCTAACGGGGACAAAGAAACATGGGGGGTCAGATGTCAAATTTGAGAGATTAAGGCATTTTAAGCCGTCGCAGTTCATGAGAAAAGACTAACGCTAATAGGATTAAGAGTTTAACGCTCAATAGTGTAAAGACATTCCATACATTGGAAAAACAGCCTTTTTCAACTTCCTGTTTCAATCTGTTTTCTTACGTTTGATGTCTTATGAACACCACCCTGTTCTCAACAACGGTAATAGCCCAGGGGGAAGATGAAATGAAATACTATTTTATTCGTCACATGCTTCGTAAACAACATGTGTGGGCTAACAGTGAAATGCAGAGAAAAAGAAAATAAAGAAAGAAAAGAAAAGTAAAACACATAATAATACAGTTGTGGTCAAAAGTTTAGAGAATGACACAAATACTAATTTTCACAAAGTCTGCTGCCTCAGTTTTGATGATGGCAATTTGCATACACTCCAGAATGTCATGAAGAGTGATCAGATGAATTGCAATTAATTGCAAAGTCCCTCTTTGCCATGTAAATGAATTTAATCCCCCAAAAACATTTCCACTGCATTTCAGCCCTGCCACAAAAGGACCAGCTGCCATCATGTCAGTGATTCTCTCATTAACACAGGTGAGAGTGTTGACGAGGACAAGGCTGGAGATCACTCTGTCATGCTGATTGAGTTAGAATAACAGACTGTAAGCTTTAAAAGGTGGGTGGTGCTTGAAATCATTGTTCTTCCTCTGTTAACCATGGTTACCTGCAAGGAAACATGTGCCGTCATCATTACTTTGCACAAAAAGGGCTTCACAGGCAAGGATATTGCTGCTAGTAAGATTGCACCTAAGTCAACCATTTATCGGATCATCAAGAACTTCAAGGAGAGAGGTTCAATTGCTGTGAAGAAGGCGTCAGGGCGCCCACGAAAGTCCAGCAAGCGCCAGGACCGTCTCCTAAACTTCATTCAGATGCGGGATCGGGGCACCACCAGTGCAGAGCTAGCTCAGGAATGGCAGCAGGCAGGTGTGAGTGCATCTGCACGCACAGTGAGGCGAAGACTTTTGAAGGATGGCCTGGTGTCAAGAAGGGCAGCAAAGAAACCACTTCTCTCCAGGAAAAACATCAGGGACAGACTGATATTCTGCAAAAGATACAGGGATTGGACTGCCGAGGACTGGGGTAAAGTCATATTCTCTGATGAATCCCCTTTCCGATTGTTTGGGGCATCCGGAAAACACCTTGTCCGGAGAAGACAAGGTGAGCGCTACCATCAGTCCTGTGTCATGCCAACAGTAAAGCGTCCTGAGACCATTCACGTGTGGGGTTGCTTCTCAGCCAAGGGAGTGGGCTCACTCACAATTTTGCCTAAGAACACAGCCATGAATGAAGAATGGTACAACACATCCTCCGAGAGCAACTTCTCCCAATCATCCAAGAACAGTTTGGTGACGAACAATGCCTTTTCCAGCATGATGGAGCACCTTGCCATAAGGCAAAAGTGATAACTAAGTGGCTCGGGGAACAAAACATCGACATTTTGGGTCCATGGCCAGGAAACTCCCCAGACCTTAATCCCATTGAGAACTTGTGGTCAATCCTCAAGAGGCGGGTGGACAAACAAAAACCCACAAATTCTGACAAACTCCAAGCATTGATTATGCAAGAATGGGTTGCCATCAGTCAGGATGTGGCCCAGAAGTTAATTGACAGCATGCCAGGGCGTATTGCAGAGGTCTTGAAAAAGAAGGGTCAACACTGCAAATATTGACTCTTTGCATAAACTTAATGTAATTGTCAATAAAAGCCTTTGACACTTATGGAATGCTTGTAATTATACTTCAGTATACCATAGTAACATCTGACAGAAATATCTCATAACACTGAAGCAGCAAACTTTGTGAAGACCAATACTTGTGTCATTCTCAAAACCTTTGACCACGACTGTACGAGTAATAATAAATACACAATGAGTAATGATAACTTGGCTATATACACAGGGTACCAGTACTGAGTCGATGTGCAGGGGTCCGAGATAATTGAGGTAGATACACTATATACACGAAAGTATGTGGACACCCCTTCAAATTAGTGGATTCGGCTATTTCAGCAACACACGTTGGTGTTGAATGGAGTTGAAGGATGGGACTAATAACAACTAACAACAACAAGATAACTAATAATGTAAGCATACTGTGTCCATAATAAGTATATAGGTTATAGGTTGAGAGCTTTTGTGAAACAGCACAGTTAGAAAGATATGGCATATAGAAGCAAACCGGATGGACATCATGAAAATGATCGGAGAGGTTGAGGGTATGTACAGTTGAAGTCGGAAGTTTACATACACTTAGGTTGGAGTCATTAAAACTCGTTTTTCAACCACTCCACATATTTCTTGTTAACAAACTATAGTTTTGGCAAGTCGGTTAGGACATCTACTTTGTGCATGACACAAGTAATTTTTCCAACAATTGTTTACAGACAGATTATTTCACTTATAATTCACTGTATCACAATTCCAGTGGGTCAGAAGTTGACATACACTAAGTTGACTGCGCCTTTAAACAGCTTGGAAAATTCCAGAAAATTGGCTTTAGAACCTTCTTATAGGCTAATTGACATCATTTGAGTCAATTGGAGGTGTACCTGTGGATGTATTTCAAGGCCTACCTTCAAACTCAGTGCCTTTTTGCTTGACATTATGGGAAAATCAAATGAAATCAGCCAAGACCTCAGAAAAAAAATTGTAGACCTCTACAAGTCTGGTTCATCCTTGGGAGCAATTTCCAAATGCCTGAAGGTACCACATTCATCTGTACAAACAATAGTACGCAAGTATAAACACCATGGGAACACGCAGCCATCATACCGCTCAAGAAGGAGACGCGTTCTGTCTCCTAGAGATGCACATACTTTGGTGCGAAAATCTATCCCAGAACAACAGCAAAGGACCTTGTGAAGATGCTGGAGGAAACGGGTACAAAAGTATCTATATCCACAGTAAAACGAATCCTATATCGACATAACCTGAAAGGCCGCTCAACAAGGAAGAAGCCACTGCTCCAAAACCGCCATAAAAAAGCCAGACTACGGTTTGCAACTGCACATGGGGACAAAGATCGTACTTTTTGGAGAAATGTCCTCTGGTCTGATGAAACAGAAATATAACTGTTTGCCCATAATGACCATCGTTATGTTTGGAGGAAAAAGGGGGTACTTGCAAGCCGAAGAACACCATCCCAACCGTGAAGCACGGGGGTGGCAGCATCATTTACATTTAACATTTTAGTCATTTAGCAGACGCTCTTATCCAGAGCGACTTACAGTTAGCGAGTGCATCATTTTTATTTTTTCATATATTTCATATTTTTCATACTGGCCCCCCGTGGGAATCAAACCCACAACCCTGGTGTTGCAAGCGCCATGCTCTACCAACTGAGCTACACGGGGCCCGTGCTGTGGGGGTGCTTTGCTGCAGGAGGGACTGGTGCACTTCACAAAATAGCATCATGAGGAAGGAAAATTATGTGGATATATTGAAGCAACATCTCAAGACATCAGTCAGGAAGTTAAAGCTTGGTCGCAAATGGGTCTTCCAAAATGGACAATGACCCCAAGCATACTTCCAAAGTTGTGGAAAAATGGCTTAAGGACAACAAAGTCAAGGTATTGGAGTGGCCATCACAAAGCCCTGACCTCAATCCTATAGAAAATGTGTGGGCAGAACTGAAAAAGCGTGTGCGAGCAAGGAGGCCTACAAACCTGACTCAGTTACACCCGCTCTGTCTGGAGGAATGGGCCAAAATTCACCCAACTTATTGTGGGAAGCTTGTGGAAGGCTACCCGAAACGTTTGACCCAAGTAAAACAATTTAAAGGCAATGCTACCAAATACTAATTGAGTGTATGTAAACTTCTGACCCACTGGGAATGTGGTGAAAGAAATAAAAGCTGAAATAAATAATTCTCTCTACTATTATTCTGACATTTCACATTCTTAAAATAAAGTGGTGATCCTAACTGACCTAAGAAAGGGAATTGTTACTAGGATTAAATGTTAGGAATTGTGAAAAACTGAGTTTAAATGTATTTGGCTAAGGTGTATGTAAACTTCCGACTTCAACTGTATATGTATGTGTATGTATGTATGTATGTGTATGTATGTT
Source organism: Coregonus lavaretus (assembly GCF_964263955.1). Classification (NCBI taxonomy): domain Eukaryota; kingdom Metazoa; phylum Chordata; class Actinopteri; order Salmoniformes; family Salmonidae; genus Coregonus; species Coregonus lavaretus. Next base: position 69,320,856 of record NC_139991.1, read on the forward strand.
TGTATGTATGTATGTGTATATATATATTTGCGAGAAAAAACAACATGGGGGATTGGAAGTGATGCAGACAATTACATTGATGGAAGTTACAATCTATCTGCAATATTAAAGCTGATCTACCCCCCCCCAAAAAAAAGAAAAAAAAAGAAACACGTTGCTGACAGGTGCATAAAATCGAGCACACAGCCATGCAATCTCCATAAACAAACATTGGCAGCAAAATGGCCTTACTGAAGAGCTCAGTGACTTTCAATGTGGATGCCACCTTTCCAACAAGTCAGTTCGTAAAATGTCTGCCCTGCTAGAACTGCCCCGGTCAAATGTAAGTGCTGTTATTGTGATGTGGAAACGTCTAGGAGCAACAACGGCTCAGCCGCGAAGTGGTAGGCCACACAAGCTCACAGAACGGGACCGCCGAGTGCTGAAGTGCGTGACGCGTAAAAATCGTCTGTCTTTGGTTGCAACACTCACTACTGAGTTCCAAACTGCCTCTGGAAGCAAAGTCAGCACAAGAACTGTTCAATGAGAGCTTCATGAAATGGGTTTCCATGGCCAAGCAGCCGCACACAAGCCTAAGATCACCAATGCAATGCCAAGCGTCGGCTGGAGTGGTGTACAGCTCGCCGCCATAGGACTGTGGAAATGCGTTCTCTGGAGTGATGAATCACGCTTCACCATCTGGCAGTCCGACGGACGAATCTGGGTTTGGCAGACGCCAGGAGAACGCTACCTGCCCGAATGCATAGTGCCAATTGTAAAGTTTGGTGGAGGAAAAATAATGGTCTGGGAGTGTTTTTCATGGTTCGGGCTAAGCCCCTTAGTTCCAGTGAAGGGAAATCTTAACGCTACAGCATACAATGACATTCTAGACGATTCTGTGCTTCCAACTTTGTGGCAACAGTTTGGGGAAGGCCCTTTCCTGTTTCAGCATGACAATGCCCCCGTGCACAACGCAAGGTCCATATAGAAATGGTTTGTAGAGATCGGTTTGGAAGAACCTGACTGGCCTGCACAGAGCGCTGACCTCAACTCCATCCAACACCTTTGGGATGAATTGGAACGCCTACTGCGTACCAGACCTCACTAATGCTCTTGTGGAAGCAAGTCCCCGCAGCAATGTCATGTAATGTATGTACATATGACTAGGAATAAAGTGACAGATAGTAAACAGTAGCAGCAGTTATAGCATGACTCGAAAAAGTGAGTGCAAAAAGGGTCAATGCAGTTAGAACGGGTAACTATTTGGTTAACTATATAACTAACTATTTAGCAGTCTTATGGCTTGGGGTTAGAAGCTGTTCAGGGTCCTGTTGGTTCCAGACCTGGTACATCGGTACTGCTTGCCGTGTGGTAGCAGAGAGAACAGTCTATGACTTGAGTGGCTGGAGTCTTTGACAATTTTTAAGGCCTTCCTCTGACACTGCCTGGTATAGAGGTCCTGGATGGCAGTGAGCTCGGCCCAGGTGATGTACTGGGCCACACGCAATACCCTCTGTAGCACCTTTGGGTCGGATGCCAACAGTTCCCATACCAAGTGGTGATGCAGCCAGTCAAGATGCTCTCAATGGTGCAGATGTATAACTTTTTGAGGATCCGAGGGCCCATGCCAAATCTTTTCAGCCTCCTGAGGGGGAAGAGGTGTTCTCATGCCGTCTTCACGACTGTGTTGGTATGTTTGGACCACGATAGATCCTTAGTGATGTGGACACCAAGGTTTCTTGAAGCTCTCGACCCACTCCACTTCAGCTCTGTTAATGTGAATGGGGGCGTGCTCTGCCCTCCGTTTACTGTAGTCCAGGATCAGCTCTTTGTCTTGCTGACGTTGAGGGACAGGTTGTTATCCTGGCACCACACTGCCAGGTCTCTGACCTCTTCCCTATAGGCTGTCTCATCGTCGTCAGTGATCAGGCCTACCACCATCGTGTCGTAGGCAAACTTAATGACGGTGTTGAAGTAGTGTGCGGCCACACAATTGTGGGTGAACAGGGAGGACAGGAGGGGACTAAGCACGCACCCCTGAGGACCCCGGTTTCAGGGTAAGCGTGGTGGATGTGAGGGCGTCCCGTCAGGAAGTCCAGGATCCAGTTGCAGAGGGAGGTGTTCAGTCCCAGGGTCCTTAGCTTAGTGAGCTGTAGTCACCTTTTGTCTAGGTGGGAAAGGGCAGTGTGGAGTACAATTGAGATTGCGTCATCTGTAGATCTGTTGGAGCGGTATGCGAATTGGAGTGGGTCCAGGGTGTCGATGTGAGCCTTTCAAAGAATTTCATGGCTACAGATGTGAGTGCTAAGGGGCGATAGTCGTCGCGATAGTCATCGGCTACGAAGAGCGTGATCACACAGTCGTCCGGAACAGCTGGTGTTCTCACGCATGGTTCAGTGTTGCTTGCCTCGAAGCGAGCATAGAAGGCATTTAGCTCGTCTGGTAGGCTCGTGTCACTGAGCAGCTCGCAGTTGGGTTTACCTTTGTAATCCGTGATAGTTTGCAAACCCTGCCACATTTGACAAGTCTCAGAGTCGGTGTAGTAGGATTTGATCTTAGTCATGTATTGTCGCTTTGCAGGGTAAGGATAGTGAGGTGTGTCTCACAGATATCTCATGGAAACAGTGTCTGAAGACTGACGGTATGATAATAAACCCAGCTCATTTACTGGGGGTGGGGGAAGACTAGCGAACAAAGTGATGCACTCACTACTTCCTCTATATTCCTGCGTCCGACGCCAAGCTCACTCTGACAGAACCGTCTCCTCGGAGGCTGCCTGTGTTTTTGGGTGTAACTCTGACTCACTCCATTGCCCGTGAAACGCTTTGAGTAGGCGTCCTAACACGGAGCTCTGAAGCATTCCTAAAAATCCTTCAAACAGAACGGCCTGTGTTGTAACCCATCATGCAGCACAGCTGAGGGATAAGCCTTTGAGGTTCGAGGAAGTGGTGCCCCTCTCCCCCACTCCGCAGGGGTGGAAGCCTTGATGCTCCCCCCATTGAACCCACAACTGACCCAAAAACAGTCAGCAAGAACCAAAGCATCCTCTATGAATGATAAGAACCGAAGCGTATCTCAAAGCACACACTATAGAGGATAAGGCTGTACCTCGCTGACCCAAGTGCTATGGCCATGAGATGGGATACATTTACATTTATGTATTCTGTAACAACAACAAAAACATACTATAGACGTATGTACTGTGTGATAAATGTAGATATCTAAAGGGGGTTTCAACTGACAGGTGCAAGAATGGTATTGCATCAAGAGTCATTGTTTTTCGGCAGTGCTTTTGGGACATTGCCACAGCACTCAAAGTTCAAATAACTTGAACTTTCATCCACTGCCGCGCCTGACCCTACGGCTCTTGGCGCCTTGCTTGTATCAAGTGAAGGGCCCTGAAGTGTGATGATGTTTGCTAATTCTGCTATCTGCAACCTTGCTAATGTGCCATGAATTTTAAGCATAATGGGCAACTAGTGATTGAAGATTTGAATGTGTTGCTCCTCTGATAAGGTGGCCAGCCATGAAGTCTACGGGGAGGTGGTCAAAGTCTTACCACGCTAAGATGGACTGGCACTCCAGGATCAGGGATGGGGAGTGTGTGGAGTGACTCCAGGAGCTCTCGCCACTGACTCTCCTGAAACACACACACAAACAGACACGTACAATCTCACACAATGCCCCACAAGAACCCTAGTATCAATAGCAACTGGAACAAAATGTTTATGCGAGCAAAATAGCTAACAATATCCCCTCCTTAAATTATGGCATCTCTGAGGAAAGAAAAGTTTGTGGTCATACGCACATCCTTAAAAACATACACTACCGTTCAAAAGTTTGGGGTCACTTAGAAATGTCCTTGTTTTTTGTCCATTAAAATAACATCAAATTGATCAGAAATACAGTGTAGACATTGTTAGTTGTAAATGGCTATTGTAGCTGGAAACGGCTGATTTTTTATGGAATATCTACATAGGCGTACAGAGGCCCATTATCAGCAACCATCAGTCCTGTGTTCCAATGGCACGTTGTGTTTGCTAATCCAAGTTGATCATTTTAAAAGGCTAATTGATCATTAGAAAACCCTTTTGCAATTATGTTAGCACAGCTGAAAACTGTTGTGCTGATTAAAGAAGCAATAAAACTGGCCTTCTTGAGACTAGTTGAGTATCTGGAGCATCAGCAATTGTGGGTTCGATTACAGGCTCAAAATGGACAGAAACAAATAACTTTCTTCTGAAACTCGTCCTTCTATTCTTGTTCTGAGAAATGAAGGCTATTCCATGCAAGAAATTGCCAAGAAACTGAAGATCTCGTACAACGCTGTGTACTACTCCCTTCACAGAACAGCGCAAACTGGCTCTAACCAGAATAGAAAGAGGAGTGGGAGGCCCCGGTGCACAACTGAGCAAGAGGACAAATACATTAGAGTGTCTAGTTTGAGAAACAGACGCCTCACAGGTCCTCAACTGGCAGCTTCATTAATTAGTACCCGCAAAACACCAGTCTCAACGTCAACGGTGAAGAGGTGAATCCAGGATGCTGACCTTCTAGGCAGAGTTGCAAAGAAAAAGCCATGGCCAGACTGGCCAATAAAAATAAAAGATTAAGATGGGCAAAAAAACACAGACACTGGACTTTTTCTTTGCAACTCTGCCTAGAAGGTCAGCATCCCGGAGTCGCCTCCTCACTGTTGACGTTGAGACTGGTGTTTTGCGGGTACTATTTCATGAATCTGCCAGTTGAGGACCTGAGAGGCGTCTGTTTCTGAAACTAGACACTCTAATGTATTTGTCCTCTTGCTCAGTTGTGCACCGGTGCCTCCCACTCCTCTTTCTATTCTGGTTAGAGCCAGTTTGTACGAGATCTTCAGTTTCTTGGCAATTTCTCGCATGGAATAGCCTTCATTTCTCAGAACAAGAATAGAATGACGAGTTTCAGAAGAAAGTTATTTGTTTCTGTCCATTTTGAGCCTGTAATCGAACCCACAATTGCTGATGCTCCAGATACTCCATCTAATGGGCTCCCGAGTGGAGCAGCGGTCTAAGGCACTGCATCTCAGACCCCCTGGTTCGATTCCAGGCTGTATCACAACCGGCGGTGATTGGGAGTCCCATAGGGTGGCGCACAATTGGCCCAGGGTCGTCCGGGTTTGGCCGGTGTAGGCCGTCATTGTAAATAAGAATTTGTTCTTAACTGACTTGCCTAGTTAAATAAAGGTAAAATAAAATAAAAATAAATACTCAACTAGTCTCAAGAAGGCCAGTTTTATATTGCTTCTTTAATCAGCACAACAGTTTTCAGCTGTGCTAACATAATTGCAAAAGGGTTTTCTAATGGTCAATTAGCATTTTAAAATGATAAACTTGGATTAACAAACACAACGTGCCATTGCAACACAGGACTGATGGTTGCTGATAATGGGCCTCTGTACGCCTATGTAGATATTCCATTAAAAATCCAGCTACAATAGCCATTTACAACATTAACAATGTCTACACTGTATTTATGATCAATTTGATGTTATTTTAATGGACAACAAATAGCTTTTCTTTCGAAAACAAGGACATTTCTAAGTGACCCCAAACTTTTGAACGGTAGTGTAGGTGCTGGGCTAATAAAGAATAGTACAGAACAAGAAGGCCCGCACACTGTTAAAGCTCCCAATTCACCGCTTTATTGAAACATTTCGGTCCGAAACGGATCTTCATCATGTCAAACAAACTGAGTGCTCACATCCCAAAATATACAAATTTCACCTCACATGACCATTGCGGACATGACGCATGGTGGGTGCAAAAAACATTTGTGTATCTCTAATAATTTAATAACAATGAGATGGGTACATGTAGTGGTTCTAGAAAATAATATATATTTACAAAATGACCAAGTGGGTAACCTGGAAGGCAAGACAAATCAAATTAAAGTGACATTCATGTAAGAAATGGTCTGATATCAAACTCTTGGTTCAGACCTCTAGTAGACATGGTACACAAACGGTGAATCCAATACAATTCTCTTCTCAATAATAGATTATCAGTATATCCACCCCTTCTGGGAGTCTTAACATGTTCGATGCCAATGTATCTCATAGAGCTAATGTTGTGACGAGCCTCCATGAAATGCTCAGCCACAGGGTTTCTCTGGTCAAGGGTCCTGATATTACTCCTGTATTCTGCTATCCTTGTTTTCAGAGCTCGTTTTGTTTTACCTAGCATAGACCACAAATACACTTGATCAGGTATATCACATTTCTTGTGGAACATGTATTGATGGCCTTAATCTTAATGGCATTTCCCGTAATAGGGTGATTGAACATTGTACATTTGTTCGTGAAGTTACACTGGGTACATTCGCCACATCTATAGTTACCGTCCGGAACATTGTCTAGAAAGGTACTGCGTGGCACTGGTGGAAGATCGGACCTCACCACCATTTGACTGATGTTGTGGGCGCGTCTGAAGACCACCCGCCGGGGTTCTTTAAACGTATTTTCTAGTTGTGGATCAGTGCTCAAGATGTACCAGTGTTTTTAATGATGTGATCGAACCGTTTCCCAAGTGGGGAGTACTGAAGGAAGAATTGAACGCGTTGGTCAGGAGGGCGGGGAGGTTTGGTCATGAGGCTGTCATCCTGGGTCATATTTATATAACGTTCCCTTGCGTCATGCAGCCATTCCTCTGGGTAACCCCGCTGTCTGAAACGCTCATCCAGATGGTCGGCTTGTTTGTCATAGTCACTCTGTGTACTACAAATCCTGCGTATGCGACTTTATTGGCTAATGGGTAGGCTCTTTTTTAGGGGTGTAGGAAATAACCAATAGCCTACAGACTCCAAAGCACTCCCAGTACATTGTACTTTGACAACAAAACATATCTTTATCCTGTTAATGGCTGCCAGTATACTCTCTGTTCGCTATCTCCCAGGTATAGGGCTGTCTGCTATCTCCAAGGTATAGGGCTTTGTCTGCTATCTCCCAGGTATAGTGGTGTCTGCTATCTCCCAGGTATAGGGCTGCCTGCTATCTCCCAGCTATAGGGCTGCCTGCTATCTCCCAGCTATAGGGCTGTGTGCTATCTCCCAGGTATAGGGCTGTGTGCTATCTCCCAGGTATAGGGATTTGTCTGCTATATCCCAGGTATAGGGCTGTCTGCTATCTCCCAGGTATAGGGATTTGTCTGCTATATCCCAGGTATAGGGCTGCCTGCTATCTCCCAGCTATAGGGCTGTCTGCTATCTCCCAGGTATAGGGCTGTCTGCTATCTCCCAGGTATAGGGATTTGTCTGCTATCTCCCAGCTATAGGGCTGTCTGCTATATCCCAGGTATAGGGATTTGTCTGCTATCTCCCAGCTATAGGGCTGTCTGCTATATCCCAGGTATAGGGCTGTCTGCTATCTCCCAGCTATAGGGCTGTCTGCTATATCCCAGGTATAGGGCTGTCTGCTATATCCCAGGTATAGGGATTTGTCTGCTATATCCCAGGTATAGGGCTGTCTGCTATCTCCCAGCTATAGGGCTGTCTGCTATATCCCAGGTATAGGGCTGTCTGCTATATCCCAGGTATAGGGATTTGTCTGCTATCTCCCAGGTATAGGGCTGTCTGCTATATCCCAGGTATAGGGCTGTCTGCTATATCCCAGGTATAGGGCTGTCTGCTATATCCCAGGTATAGGGCTGTCTGCTATATCCCAGGTATAGGGATTTGTCTGCTATCTCCCAGCTATAGGGCTGTCTGCTATATCCCAGGTATAGGGCTGTCTGCTATCTCCCAGCTATAGGGCTGTCTGCTATATCCCAGGTATAGGGCTGTCTGCTATATCCCAGGTATAGGGATTTGTCTGCTATCTCCCAGGTATAGGGCTGTCTGCTATATCCCAGGTATAGGGCTGTCTGCTATATCCCAGGTATAGGGCTGTCTGCTATATCCCAGGTATAGGGCTTTGTCTGCTATATCCCAGGTATAGGGATTTGTCTGCTATATCCCAGGTATAGGGCTGTCTGCTATCTCCCAGGTATAGGGCTGTCTGCTATATCCCAGGTATAGGGATTTGTCTGCTATCTCCCAGGTATAGGGATTTGTCTGCTATATCCCAGGTATAGGGATTTGTCTGCTATATCCCAGGTATAGGGCTTTGTCTGAGAACCATAAACAACAAGCATGTAGAGCTGAGAGGCTTGAACAGATGTTCGCCAAAGTGCTCTGAATATATTACTTCAAATGCCTGACTGCCTGTCGATTAAGCTCAACTTGAGTTTAGTCCTATAATGCTTTATTCAAGTCTCTTTTGGACAATGCGCTTTTAAGTTGTTTGGTTTTCAGTATCACCTACGTGTGCAGAGAGTGATGTGTTTGTTAATATTTTTAGTATTACACAGTCAGCAGAAAGAGTTGAAGGGAAAACGAGAGGAGTTGAATGTCACTCCTGTCACTGACATCTCTTTTCTTTTGAGAGAAAAGGTGAGAAAAAAGCTGTCCCCAGACAGAAAGAGAGAGGGAGAGAGAGGGGGAGGGAGGGAGAGAGGGGGAGGGAGGGAGGGGGGAGACAGGGGGCAGGGGGCAGGGAGAGGGAGACAGATAGAGAGTGAGTGAGTGAGTGAGTGAGTGAGTGAGTGAGTGAGTGAGTGAGTGAGTGAGTGAGTGAGTGAGATTTTGAATTAACTTCCACTGTCCTTCAGGAGTTTCTGAATCTCCTCTCTACCTACCTCAATCAAATGTATTGTATTCTATAAAGCCCTTTTTACATCATCAGTTGTGACCTACCTAGATAACAAGGTTCACCCTAGCTACAATGACCACTATTATTTTGATTTAATTGAGAATACTGACCTGGCCTTTGATTGTGTAGTCAGCGAGGATATTGAGCAGCTTGTAGAATACCTCAAACCAGGGCAGATAGCTGGAAAAAAAGAAACACAGTGTTGAGAATTTCAGGGTAACAATCTCTATGAACTGCAGTGTCTAATGCATTATGAATGAATTTATAAAGCCTTCCTCAAACATCCTTATATCGCTTTTCCTTTGTCATTGGTAAATAAAATGCTTCCTATCATCATTGTTAGGTTATATTTCACTTTTTGTCATCCCTTGTACATCTCCCTGGTCCCATCCCACGCCATGGAAAGGAATGTGAACAATAGGGGAAGTAGCTGTCATCAAGACAGTTATATCTAAGAGTGAAAGAGAAGGGAGGGAGGCCTGAACAGTGAGCAGTGGTGTGTCCTCTCCTCTTCAGTGGTTCCTCTTCACTGTCTGGTTCTCACTCACCGAGTCATTCATCTGACAGCAGCTGTGTGTGGTGTGTGGTGTGGTGTGTGTGTGGAGAAACAACATCCAAGAGGGAGCTGCACTACAGGAAATAGATATCCACTGTGCCTCAGAGGACAAGCAGCAGCTACGCATGGAGAGACTCAACACCAGGAAGGCCCAACCAACAACCACCACTCACCCTTGCACCAAAATATGTGGCTACCGGATCAGCATCTACAGCCATCTGAAGACCCACAAATAGAAGACCCCATGGAGGATAATAATTCTCGACTCGAGTGATCGCTACTGATGATGATGATGATGATGTGTGTGTGCGTACGTGGCCAGCAACAAGCATTCAGTGAATCTCCTTTAGGAGACGGGCTCGTCCAGGATACAGAACAGGAGCCCTACTCTCCATCTCCTCCTCTGGCCCTGATGGTGACCGAGTGAAGGAGAGAGAGGAGAAAGAGAGAGGGGAGATCAGAGAGGTATAGGGGCTAGAGAGAGGAAGGGGTGAAGAGGAAAGAGAGAAGGGGAAGAGAAAAGAGGGGAAAAAGGGGAAGGAGGTAGCCAAAGGTAAAGGAAAAAGGGGAAGGAGGTAGCCAAAGGTAAAGGAAAAAGGGGAAGGAGGTAGCCAAAGGTAAAGGAAAAAGGGGAAGGAGGTAGCCAAAGGTAAAGGAAAAAGGGGAAGGAGGTAGCCAAAGGTAAAGGAAAAAGCAGAAGAGCTGAGGAAGGCAGAGAAAACGGAAGTAAGGAAAATAAAAGACAGGAGGGAGGCTGAGGGAGGGGCACTGGGAGATGAAGGAACAGAAAAATGTCTGATAGCAACCAGCAGCCATCTCTCTCCCTCTATTTCTCTCTCTCTTTCTCTCTGCCACACGTCCCGGTCCTCCCAGCAACGTCATCGAACAGTCCTCAGCCCTAATTAGAATGTCTCGGCAAGAGACACACCAGCGGCTGATGCTTGTTGCTTCGCCGGGTGAGACCGGGAAGGGCTTGGTGGCACGCTGAAATGTCACAGTTCCCTCATTACGGAGACAGGTTTAACGGGCGAGCTGCCGGCGACGGTAATTTGACTGGGCTCGTTTTTATTTACATTCGGAGAGACTGGCGAGGTGGCTGATTGCGTTGCTACACCTCCTCCTCGCCTTTAATTGCGACCGCCAGTCGGCCGTGAATGTGCCCGCCAAGAAGGGCTCTCTCCAGCGGCGGACTCGCTCATTACCGTAGCGGACATTGCCACAAGCTTCACCAACACTCCCCTCCCCACCACCCCCCGTTTCAGATCCCACCGCCTACACCAACTGTCTCCCTGACGACTCTGTACTTAATCCCCCTTTGGCCTTCATCCAGGTCGTATTCAAAGATTATATTTCTGTATTTAAATTCTATGAAAAGAGTGCAACTTTGGATTTTATCGATAGAGAAAACAGCAGAGAATAAATTAGTTTTGCCCATCTAGCCAAGCAGATCCTCTATTCTTAGGTTTGAGATGGCTTTAAAACTAGAACAACACATTAGCTCTTTTCATGCTCTGCCAGTATGAATATACTGTGGTACCTGTCTTGGTATCGATTACCAGTAGTGTTGACCGCTAAAACCTGGAGAAGACCTGGCCAACATGTATCAGTGTATCAGAGTTTATTGGCATAAAAGCAACCAAGCAGAAAAGCCTCTAAACTAATTAGACATACCAGATTGTCGGTTCGCCCACAATTTAAAAACAAATACCAAATCTGAGATTATTGTGGGGACTGTTTGAGAATGTTTGAATCCTAAGCAACCTGCCTACAAATAGTTTTTAAGTACAATATCAACATAGCTACTGTAGTACGTAAATGTAAATGTAAATGTAGTAGGTAAAAGCTGTGTGCTGGAAAACCTTGGTAGAGCATGGGTGGAATAGGCATTGTGGTGCTCATGTGAATTTCCTTTCTTTTTCAGCTTCTTACTTCACTTAAAACATATTTTTTTGTTTTTAATAGCATTAAGGCCTTATCAGATACACTATTATCATAAACAAAAACAGGACCGCTTTACTGGAAAACCCACTTCGGAATTAAACTGCAAAAAAATCCTAAATGACCTTGCAGGTGTCAATTGCATTCTGTGTAGTTATAATCAAGTCTGTGTGACTCAACAACATTGGCTACGGGGAGGATCAGATCTCAAGCAGATCCCAAGAGAGATTACTCATCACGGCAAACCACCTCCGCTACACAGACAGAGGCTTTCAACAAGTCAGAAAAGTTGGAAATCTTAAAGTTTCTACAGCTACAGTAGCCTTTCCTGTTGCCCTCCCTCCCTCCCTCAGTGCCATGCAGAGCTGTGAGCAGTAGCTAGCTGGCGCAGCCAGGGCGTGATGCGATATGTAACCCAAGCCTGCGTCTCACTCCCCCCCCAAATCCCCCCTCTGTCCATGCGCATGTGTCTATGTCTGGGGAAAAGGCCTGGTACGATCTTCTCACGGTAAGCCAAAGCCACACGGAATACACATAGTTTTCTCCCCAGTGGCTTTAACCCTGGTTCTAGAGCAGCTTCTGAATCTGTTTATAGAAGTGTGGGAGAGGTGGTTTTTTTATACAAAGCTGCAAGGTGCTCTGGTCGGGTCTATAATACTTTTTATTTTTTATTTTTTTAAGATAGGCTAAAATATGCCATGCATTTTTTAATTGTGAGAAAAAAAGTTGAGGATTTTAGTATGGAGGATACGAGGTAAGTATGTGACCTGCATGCACAGCAGCAACCGATTCTGTTGTGGGTGCAGAGTTTATGTACCGGGGGCCGCTCGCGGGTTCTTTAGTATTCTGCATTTCATTAGCCCAGATGAGCGCTCAACATCCTTGACTCTGCGAGAGGGATCAGTGTTGGGAGCTAGGATTATTCCAAGCTCCACACCCTCCTCCGCTCCATCTCTCCCTTTCCTCCCCTCCACCTCATCCTCCTCTCCTCCCGACCTCAGCTACTGCCTCTTAATGAGGCAATGGCCATGAATCCATTACTCATTAATGTAGCAGAGAGCATCAACAATGGCCCATGATAGAAATGCAGAGGGGTTATGATAGGTTTGGCCAATGATCACTGGAATACAAAGAGCAGCGGTGGTGGAGTAGCATGATATAAGGAATCAGATCCTAATCTGTAGCCAGGTATCAGTTTATGTGTCACTTTGTGACTCTTTTGCAAAAAGATACGCGTGACAATGAGCGTCAATGAGCTTTGCAGCCAACCGCTACTTGGTTGTTCGTTTGAGTCTGTTCGAGGCGCAAACATAAAATCAAACTGTATTAATTAAAGTCATCTTCGTCGTGATTTTCACATCGTTTGTTGTCCTTTTGGGAGCATTAATTTTTATGACTTTTATAAGGGAGGCTAGTTAGCTACATAAGAAAAAAGTGGATGGATGGATGCTAGATTTGAATCCTAAGGGGTAGAATTACTCTTGAGGATGAAGCTTTCCTCTAAATAAAGAAACAGCCATGTCGGCAGATTTGGTTGAGTGTCTAATTACCATGTCAATGGACGGTAAATAAATGAAAGTACTGTTTTTCTCCTGCGGAGGTGTACGTGTAATGCGCTGTATAAGATTGTATAACATGGTTCTGGAGCCATTTTAACTGGATTTAACAGAGCCAATTTATCGCATAGAAATATCCGTTGATATTTCAATAATGACACCCATTGGCTGATGAAAAGACAGAGAGAGTCGATTTAATAAAAACGCTTGCTTGCTTTGTAGAAACTGCTTTGTAGATAGTGAAGGTCAACACCACTAAGCCACAGTAGACCAAACGGCACACGCCGCAGACAAAACACTCCCTGTGTTTCAATTCAGTGCTTTTGTTGATAGTCTACAGGATAAAGACTGCCGAGACACTTAACATTTTCAACCCCAGACCTGAATGACCTCTCGATTAAATAATAATGCAATCCACCAGGCCCCAAAAAACCTGCAAAAATCCATTGAGATTTATTTTTTATATAATTTGATTAGTTGCTATTAGCTTCCTTTTTCTCCAAAGGTCTGTTTTTCATTTGCCGGGCCAGATTTGGAGAAACATCTGTTTCGCTAAGCTTAATGGGTGAGTGTGTTAAAGAATGCCATGCGAGGGAAGCGAAGCTAAAGTGCTATTGGAAGTTAATTGACTCATTTGAACTGGAACATCTGTTTCTCGTTTGTTAGCCGGAGACGGTTTTGTGTTCTCTAGGAATAGCGACACATGCGTGGCAAAGGATTAAAGGAAAAAAGTATCACACATACCCAGAAAGCATATAGACATGGGCATCCTTCATAAGATCGCTGAGCAGTTGTCTTGGGATTGTGGTGCTGGGGGAAGACTTGTATTGCCAGCTTGTAGTCAATGGTAAGATGGAGAAGAATGTTAAGCATTACTTCAGTGATATTTTACATCAGTGGATATTAAATAATATTGAATTGAACTCCAGAGACTTGAGAGGTCAAGGAAGAGGTGGAAGAAGACATGGAGGAAGAAATGGAGTAAAGAGTCAAGGTCGAAGAGAGGGAGCAGTTGTCACAACAGTTTGCCTGCATCGTAACATCTCTATCATGCTCTCAGAGTCCTCAGCATCTACATTCTGGACAGGGCCTTCTTATTATAACCACACAATGTCACAGGGCTTTCTTATAATAACCACACAATGTCACAGGGCTTTCTTATAATAACCACACAATGTCACAGGGCTTTCTTATAATAACCACACAATGTCACAGGGCTTTCTTATAATAACCACACAATGTCACAGGGCCATTAACCAGTGGGAAGACAACCTGTAGAACACATTTTTACAATTTTCCTGTTGTCCGAATAAAACTGAATGTGCATTGGCGCCAACACGGTACAATGTGGTATGCCCGGTGTCATTGTACCCAGGTGTCATTGTACCCAGGTGTCATTGTACCCAGGTGTATAGACTGCTTTTCTTCTGCTCATTCTCTCACACACACCTGCACGCTCACAAATACTCTCTGCAGTGCACACACAGATACACTCTTCCCTGACACACACCCCACTCCCTTGTAAACACACTCACACATGCGATATAACATCCCCCGTCCGCGGCAGACACCACACCCGAGCCCCTTAAAAACAAAACAGACGGCAGAGAGACCAGGCCACGTTAAAACGTTCACGAGCCCGACGCCCTCGTGCAATAGGCTGGCCGTGGCGGCACTCCTGCTGCACCAACGATTTATCACGTACCGCCACCGCCTGTTTCCTTAGTAATCAAACACTTATTCTATCTCCTCGCCGCCAGCCCCTCAGATCTTTTGACGGAGCCTTGTTTCGCGGGGTCAGGGGTTAAACAAAGGCGGATGAGTGACTCGAAAGGCTTGTGTAAAACAGCCGGATGGAGTAGTGGGCCCCCAGGGGTCTTAAGGCCGCTACACACTTTACACAAACTACGCAAAACGCAGCGACGGAGCGCTTTCTAAGTAGTTCTAATTCATTTTGTTGCGACTCAGATGTTGGAACAGACCATACGCTCTGTTTGTGTAGTTGGACCCTTTAAACCAGGAGGGCTTTTTAAAGAAGGTGTTGGGGAGAAGCAGAAACTGGGGCCGATTAGAGGGGCAGCAAAAGGAAAGGAGCGTGAAACAACCCACTGAATTTCATTTGGCTGTATCTTAGTGGTAGTATGCCCATCGGCTGGGCTCCGCTTACTTAGCTACTTCTACCACATACAAGCTGACTTGGCTAAATGTTGAGGGTTTTATTTAGTGTCAAGTGCCTGGCTACCTGGAACTCGACATGTTTCCGATATGACGAGAGCTTTCATGAAGCCCAGTCCTCAGAGTTAAGTGGACCGTCAGTTGTAGTGTTTCCATCTTGCACAGTGATGGGACATGACATAGTATAGTAGCTAGCCATATTCAATTCCTATATCATACAATCCTTCCATAGCAGGGATTTACGATGGACCATTTTAACAGGAAGTTAATTTAATAAGGGAGGTTTCCCTGGCATTGGACCTTGTTTGACATTTGGGCCACTGTTAAATATATATTACTCATTAGCTAACCACAACTGCCGGCAAGGCAAGCTGTACATGACCAGTCATGAGATTTTAGGCTTGCCAGGAATTCACTGTCTAAACCATGTGGTCGAACTAATCCATGTGGTTCAATCTCAATCCCAGTACAATGGAGATAATGAAATGGCAGCCTTGGCACTCTCAAAAGCGTACCACCTATTGCTATGACATATTTGTCAAGTAAATAAATATTTGTCACGTAAATAAATACTTGTCAAGTAAATAAATATTTGTCACGTAAAGCAAAGATAAGTAGCATTTACAGTTAGCCTAACGTCCCGGGATAACAAGATGGCATAGCAGTGCGGTCGTGTTTTCTGTAGTGTCCTTTATGTAAATAGCCTGTTTTTAGTTTTTTTGTCTTTTTCGTATATATTTTTCAATCTCACTTTCCATCCTTTAACTAAATATACTTTCCTGCAACCCGCCTCACCCAATGTGGAACAGATTCTGTTGTTTCTTCATACATTTTTATCCAGAACCTCTGGCTGAAACTAGCCTGCTAGCCAGCTAACTAGCTACTTGCTATTAGCCACCGTTTAGCGGTCTTCACCATTGTCCGTGGCCGTGGCCTGCACTTCCTACCAGCCAGCTCTAGCCTGGACAATTGTCGGCCAGTCTGCATATCGCGCTATCGAGCCAGAGCATATCGGATTTTCTGCCGGAACAAATGGACCTTAACACCGGATCATCGCTAACTAGCTACTTGCTATTAGCCACCGTTTAGCGGTCTTCACCATTGTCTGTGGCCGTGGCCTGCACTACATACCAGCCAGCCAGTTCTAGCCTGGACTATTATTCGGCCAGTCTGCACTGTATGCACAGCGCATTATCGACCCTGAACATATCGTTTTTTCTGCCGGAATCACTGAACCATTAACACCGGATTCATCGCTACTAGCTAGCTGCAACCAAATGGATGTTTTGTGGTTGGCTAATCAGCCCTGAGTTAGCCTTGAGCCAGGCCCATCTCCCGGCTATCTACCTCCTTGTCAACCGGACGGGACCTCCTAGTGTCGACACGGAGCCCCGCCGATCCAACACGACTGGTCTGCCGACGAAATCGTCTGATGTGGTTACAACAGGCTTCCCGTTACGACGTCGACCACGAAGATCCATCTGCTAGCCCCGGCCCGCTAGCACACGCTAGCCGTGGCCTCTTGCTAGCTAGTGCTGAGTAGCCCTCGAACTACCTCAGAACTCTCCTATTGCTGTTCACCGGACCGTATGATAACTCAGCTATACAGCTGATGCCTGCTGGACTGTTCCATTTTAAGGTACCGCATCCTGTTTATGTTTAGCCTCAGCCCAAACTTTGTCGCCATTACCAGCTGTTGTCTTAGCTCTCTCCAATTACACCTGTGATTGCTTTATGCCTCTCTCCCATGTCAATATGCCTTGCTTATTGCTGTTTCGGTTATTTCTTATTGTACTATTTCACTGTAGATCCCCCAGCCCAGCTAAACCTGCCTTAGATAGCTCTTTTGTCCCACCCCCCATACACGCGGAGACCGACTCAATCGGTGCCTCCAGTGATGCTATCTCCTTCATCGTTACCCAACACTTAGGTTTACCTCCACTGTACTCCTATCCTTCCATATCCTTTTCTGTACATAATGCCCTGAATCTATTCTACAACGCCCGGAAACCTGCCCCTTTTTTTCTCTGTACCCAACGCACTAGAAGACCAGTACTTAAAGCCTTTAGCCATATCCTTATTCTACTCCTCCTCTGTTCCTCTGGTGATGTAGAGGTTAACCCAGGCCCTGTAGCCCCCAGTATCACTCCTACTCCCCAGGCGTTATCATTTGTTGACTTCTGTAATCGTAAAAGCCTTGGTTTCTTGCACGTTAATATCCGAAGCCTCCTTCCTAAGTTTGAGATATTCACTGCGCTAGCACACTCCGCCAACCCTGATGTTCTAGCAGTGTCTGAATCCTGGCTTAGGAAGGCCACCAAAAATTCAGAAATGTCCATCCCCAACTACAACATTTTCCGTCTCGATAAAACTGCCAAAGGGGGTGGGGTTGCAATCTACTGTAGAGATAGCCTGCAGAGCTCTATCGTACTATCCAGGTCTGTGCCCAAACAGTTTGAGCTTCTACTGCTAAAAATCCACCTTTCCAGAAATAAGTCTCTCACTGTTGCCGCTTGCTACAGACCCCCCTCAGCCCTGAGCTGTGCCCTGGACACCATATGTGAACTGATTGCCCCCCATCTATCCTCAGAGTTCGTACTGCTTGGTGACCTAAACTGGGATATGCTTAACACCCCAGCCAACCTACAATCTAAACTAGATGCCCTCAATCTCACACAAATTATCAACGAACCTACCAGGTACAAACCTAAATCTGTAAACATGGGCACCCTCATAGATATCATCCTGACAAATTTACCCTCTAAATACAACTCCTCTGTCTTCAACCAGGATCTCAGCGATCACTGCCTTATTGCCTGCGTCCGTAATGGGTCCGCGATCAAACGACCACCCCTCATCACTGTCAAACGCTCCCTAAAACACTTTAGCTAGCAGGCCTTTCTAATTGACCTGGCCCGGGTATCCTGGATGGATATTGACCTCATTCCATCAGTAGAGGATGCCTGGTTGATCTTTAAAAGTGCTTTCCTCTCAATCTTAAATAAGCATGCCCCATTCAAAAAATTCAGAACTAAGAACAGATATAGCCCCTGGTTCTCCTCAGACTTGACTGCCCTTGACCAGCACAAAAACATCCTGTGGCGTACTGCATTAGCATTAAACAGCCCCTGCGATATGCAACTTTTTAGGGAAGTCAGGAACCAATATACACAATCAGTTAGGAAAGCAAAGGCTAGCTTTTTCAAACAGAAATGTGCATCCTGTAGCACTAACTCCAAACTGCCCACTGCACTGAGGCTAGGAAACACTGTCACCACCGATAAATCTACAATAATCGAGAATTTCAACAAGCATTTTGCTACGGCTGGCCATGCTTTCCACCTGGCTACCACTACCCCGGCCACCAGCTCTGCACCCTCCGCTGCAACTTGCCCATGCCCCCCCCGCTTCTCCTTCACACAAATTCAGACAGCTGATGTTCTGGAAGAGCTAAAAAATCTGGACCCCTACAAATCAGCTGGGCTAGACAATTTGGACCCTTTCTTTCTAAAATTAGCCGCCGAAATTGTCGCAACTCCTATTACTAGCCTGTTCAACCTCTCTTTCGTAACGTCTGAGATCCCAAGAGATTGGAAAGCTGCCGTGGTCATCCCCCTCTTCAAAGGGGGTGACACTCTAGATCCTAACTGTTATAGACCTATATCCATCCTGCCCTGCCTTTCGAAAGTATTTGAAAGCCAAGTTAACAAACAGATCACCGACCATTTCGAATCTCACCGTACCTTCTCCGCTATACAATCCGGTTTCCGAGCTGGTCATGGGTGCACCTCAGCCACGCTCAAGGTCCTAAACGATATTATAAACGCGATCGATAAAAGACAGTACTGCGCAGCCGTCTTCATCGACCTGGCCAAGGCTTTCGACTCTGTCAACCACCGCATTCTTATCGGCAGACTAAATAGCCTTGGTTTCTCTAATGACTGCCTCGCCTGGTTCACCAACTACTTCTCAGATAGAGTTCAATGTGTCAAATCGGAAGGCCTGTTGTCTGGACCTCTGGCCGTCTCTATGGGCGTGCCACAGGGTTCAATTCTCGGGCCGACTCTATTCTCTGTGTATATCAATGATGTCGCTCTTGCTGCTGGTGACGCTCGGATCCACCTCTATGCGGACGACACCATTTTGTTTACATCTGGCCCTTCATTGGACACTGTGTTAACAAACCTCCAAACGAGCTTCAATGCCATACAACACTCCTTCCGTAGCCTCCAACTGCTCTTAAACACTAGTAAAACTAAATGCATGCTCTTCAACCGAACGCTGCTTGCACCCACCCACCCGACTAGAATCACTACTCTCGGCGGGTCTGACCTAGAGTATGTGGACAACTACAAATACCTAGGTGTCTGGTTAGACTGTAAACTCTCCTTCCAGACTCACATTAAGCATCTCCAATCAAAAGTTAGATCTAGAATCGGCTTCCTATTTCGCAACAAAGCCTCCTTCACTTATGCTGCCAAACATGCCCTCGTAAAACTGACTATCCTACCAATCCTTGACTTCGGCGATGTAATTGACAAAATAGCCTCCAACACCCTACTCAGCAAATTGGATGTAGTCTATCACAGTGCCATCCGTTTTGTCACCAAGGCCCCATATACTACCCACCATTGTGACCTGTACGCTCTTGTTGGCTGGCCCCCACTACATATTCGTCGCCAAACCCACTGGATCCAGGTCATCTATAAATCACTGCTAGGCAAATCCCTGTCTTATCTTAGCTCACTGGTCACCATAGCAACACCCACCCGTAGTCTGTGCTCCAGCAGGTATATCTCACTGGTCATCCCCAAAGCCAACACCTCCTTTGGCCGCCATTCCTTCCAGTTCTCTGCTGCCAATGACTGGAACGAACTGCAAAAATCTCTGAAGCTGGAGACTCTTATCTCCCTCACTAACTTTAAGCGTCAGTTGTCAGAGCAGCTTACCAATCACTGCACCTGTACACAGCCTTTCTGAAATTAGCCCACCCAACTACCTCATCCCCATATTGTTATCTATTTTGCTAATTTGCACCCCAGTATCTCTATTTGCACATCATCTTTTGCACATCTATCATTCCAGTATTATACGAAATTGTAACTATTTTGCACTATGGCCTATTTATTGCCTTACCTCCATAACTTACTACATTCGCACACACTGTATATATATTTTCTGTTGTATTTTTGACTTTATGTTTTGTTTACCCCATATGTAACTCTGTGTTGTTGTTTTTATCGCACTGCTTTGCTTTATCTTGGCCAGGTCGCAGTTGTAAATGAGAACTTGTTCTCAACTGGCTTACCTGGTTAAATAAAGGTGAAATAAAAATAAATAAATAAAAACACCCTACTTGATAGTTTCAGATATACTTTGAAGTAGCGAAACACTGCCTTGGCAATCAACTGGCAATCTAACATCCCCTTCTTCAATCTCGGACAGAAATCGTAAGGTTTAGCTTCAGAGTCGAGATGTGAGGGTGAGGTTGGAAGCAGGGGAAGTAGGTAGGGGGGGGAGGAGGGGGGGCAACAGGCAGGACATAAATACGTCAACAACCGTTTTAATTGGCTGGGAGTGAATGACTCCTGTGTGTTTCCCTGGATGGCCCTTCCACTCTGCTATGCCTTTATGGTCCCTCCTCCCTGCCTGTAAAGGGCCAGGCAAGGGAAGTTATTAAGTTATTAAGCCAGGTCTGCTGCTGCTGCTGTCAGACACACACACACAATCACAAGGGGAACAGTGATATGGTGACAGAAGTTGTCCCCCTTCAATACATAATCATCAATACACCTCTAGAACATCTAATGCGATAGACCATATGACTGGACAAGAAATAGAAAGCATCAAATGAATGTTAAATGTGTTACCTGTCCGGTATTTTAATTGTCTGTATTGTCCACTTGTTAAATGTTTATAAAGTCTTAATTTGTAATTGTTTGTATTGTCTTATTAATTGGTGTTGGACCCCAGAAAGATTAGCTAACGTTACGGCGTTAGCTAATGGGGATCCTAATAAAAATTCACAAATTCTAGACATTCGTGTTCTACCCTAGACCTAGCATTCAACAGTGTGTGTGTGTGCGCGCGCGCATGAGTGTGTGCTCGGCTTTGCATTGTGCCAAGAGTGCCTCATCCATTCATCCCTTGTACAGTAAAGAGCAGCCCTTAGGGTAAGCCCTGGTAATGTACTGCTGCTGTTGCATACAGTATTACCAACCACAACCCCATCAATGGGAGGTTAAACAGCGGGACCAGCCGGCCTGTATAGCCAGCCACAACACTGTGTGCTCTCAAGTGGACATTTACACACACTGTGTGTTCAGTCAAGGACATAACGCACCAAATCAGTCCATTTCACATTTAATCAGCCCCCATTAACACCTTAATCTCCAAACACCATTCTACGATCTCCTTCAGTCTCTTCTAAACCGCTCAACCGTACCCCTTTCCACTTAGCCGCCTGCCGGTTGGGCCCATTGCCGCCCATTGAGGTAAACTAATCAAATCCCCCAATTGATTTATTTTCTGATCGGCGCACACGTATGGTGCCGGTAGGTGTTTGCCGCTGTGTGTGCAGGTCACAGTCTTTACTGTGTCGAAGAAGACAGAGGGGTTTGTAATGATTGCGGTTGTTGTGCCGGAGGTAAACAAAGCCAGGTCAGAGGCCTAGCGCGGCTTTAATCCCAACAGCTGAAGTGAAGAGGAGCCCCAGAGAAAGAGCCACACGCTGGGCCACTCTATAGTCCAGAGCTCCCCTCCCTGGGAGATTGTCTCTAGTCAACAGTCTGGAGAATTGGATTGGCTTTTTCCTTTATTAATTTTTTCTTGTTCTTTGTCTCTTTTTTGTTGGGGTCTAGTATTGGGGTTTTAGTTGTGCGTGACCTCTTGGTGCTAGGTGCTGGAAATACGACAAATGAGATGAAACGCCTAAAAGGTTGTGTCGATTTTAGGGCTGTCCCCAACAACAACAAAATCTTGGTCGACCGAGAGTCGTCGGTTCTTTCGACCAATCGATTGGTCGAAATGTTAAAATGTGTACTTCTCCATAAATGTGACTCGTTTCAGGAAACTAGGCGTATGTCGCAAGTCACTACTTCACAGGAGAGGCATTTCAACATTTTTTTTGCAGAAATGCCTTCTGGAACATGTGAACTTTCCTGTGCTTTAATTCAAACTTGTATGCCATCTGTAAATATGAATAAAATTGTTAACTTACAAGCCTAGTTGGTTTAGCCACGGAAAAATACATGATTGGTTGAGATAATGGATGGGCTGGAAATGCCGAGAGATGAGTTCAGATTGGTCTGCCATGTAGCATGCTTCTGTCTATAAATGAGCTGCTCAGTAGGTGTACGTAATCCTTTCTAACGCAGCTTTTTTGAACGATATCACGAAGAACTGCAAAAGTGTTGCTAATGCTCTCCACTTCTGGAGGACGATCATGCCATGCTGACACTCTGATTCTGAAAATGAATCAGACGATGAGGAAATCCCTTCCATCAGCAAGGGCATTGAAGATGAAACGTGGCTGGGTCTTTCAGCATGACAATGATCCCAAACACACCGCCCGGGCAACGAAGGAGTGGCTTCGTAAGAAGCATTTCAAGGTCCTGGAGTGGCCTAGCCAGTCTCCAGATCTCAACCCCATAGAAAATCTTTGGAGGGAGTTGAAAGTCTGTGTTGCCCAGCGACAGCCCCAAAACATCACTGCTCTAGAGGAGATCTGCATGGAGGAATGGGCCAAAATACCAGCAACAGTGTGTGAAAACCTTGTGAAGACTTACAGAAAACGTTTGACCTGTGTCATTGCCAACAAAGGGTATATAACAAAGTATTGAGAAACTTTTGTTATTGACCAAATACTTATTTTCCACCATAATTTGCAAATAAATTCATTAAAAATCCTACAATGTTGCCTGGTTTGCTAGATTGACATATACTAAATTAATTTGGATGGGTTTATTGGTGTTAAAATACACCAGTTATGCTATTTTGGAACACCAGGCTACTGATGTCATGCAGCCTGTCGTTTTTGTGTTTATACTTTTTCATAACGACAACGACAAGTTTCATGTAGGACGACAATAGAATGTTTATGATGTCACTGCAACAATTGTCTACAGACATATCGATAGATGTAGTATAAACCAGCCTTTAGTCTTGAAATCTTCGGTTGATTAGTACACTACCATACTCACTCTGTTTAGCACATGGCCTCACATGTGAATCCTTAAAGAGATGGGTGGGGCTAAGGCTTAAGAGGGTGTGAATGATGCTTGAATGTTTGAATAACATCAACTATACCGTATGTAGGCTACTGAGCTTGTCTGATGCTTTAAGCCAGGGTTGCCCAACCCTGTTCCTGGAGAGCTATCCTCCTGTAGGTTTTCGCTGCAACCCCAGGTGTTACTAACCTGATTCATTTGATCAACCTGCTAATTATTAGAATCAGGTGTGCTAGATTAGGGTTGGAGCAAAAACCTACAGGACGGTAGCTCTCCAGGAACAGGGTTGGGCAGTCCTGCTTTAAGCACTGCAATAAAAAATTAAGACACACAAATTACTAAAGAGGGAGTCAGAGATCAATAAAGCCTAACCAGAAGAAAAAACCCTGTTCTGGACCCTCCTCCTCCCACTGCCCACTGCTGCTGGCCTTCTAAAGTTGTCGGTAATAGGCTACACCAGCGGTCGAAAACCTTTTCCATTTGGAGTGCCAAGTTATCGTACCATTTCTGCTGATCTGCGTGCCAGTTATGATTTTCATATGCACATGTTCGTGGAACAGTTTCATTTCATTTCATTGGTCAAAATTCTACCTAAATGAAAATGGTAGAAATATAAAAGTAACTTCAATTGCTATTGCCAGTATGTAAAAATAGCCTCCATAAAGCCAACAAATAAAAACATTACAGCCCACAGGTAGAAAATATCCTGATAAAATAAATATCCTATTAGTCACATTGGCTACGCATGGCCTGTCTGCAAATAACTTAAAACATTGTCTCAACTATTAACTTGGTCCGGCCCGAAGCTTGCGCTAACAAACTTGCAACATTGTATAAAATATTCTGGGCCCTCAGTAAGCTCCGGACAGACAGACACAGCTGTAGGCTATTTGCGCAAGGGATAAGAAGTAATCAGGTAGGCCTATTTTATGACATTTCCACCAGATCAGAGTATGAAATTTTTTCCCCCTTTCATGCTGTGTGGTTATCAAAAGGGAAAGCGATGGAAAGATTTTTCAAATAGGCTACATTGAGGAACTATTGTCATTCTCAATGGATGTAAAAACATAATTTGTTTACTTGCTGTTTGAGGGGAAGAAAATATTACTCTGAGAAGCTCCACAGTGATGGTGAGTTAAGACAATCAGAAATAGTATCAGATCCCCAAATGGGCACATTTATAGGCCTACATTTGTGAGCAGGCCAGGTAGCCTAGGCCTACTTCTATGCGTAATCAGGTGCGTGTCCTTACTCAAGATTGACAGGAGCGCTCCAAACAAAAGACAATGAATAAATTGACAACTCGTAAATGGAATGAAATAAACCAAAACCTTTTTCTCACACGTGTAGCCTAGGTTGTGCACTCTGCAAACAACGTGTCCACTCCTACAATGACAATGGTAAGACTGTAATAATAATATATTGAATGCATTAACAGAAATTACCGTAACCAAACAAACATTGTGGATTAGAAATTATGGGAATTAACAGTAAATATACTACTGGTGCTACTGGTGTGCCACTGAGACAGGCGTGAATCAGACAGGTGTCTCATGTGCCGTCATTTTTTAAATATAAATTTGCCACTGCTCAACTAAAAAAATCTTGGTCGACCAACAGTCTATCGACCAAACAATCGACCAATCGACTAAATGGGGTCAGCCCTAGACGATTTAGAGTATTGTTTGACGATGAGTGCGCAGAAGAATTGGTTCCACAAACTGGTCTACATACTGAGCACAAATGAAAATATAGCAGTGTCCAAACAAGTTCTGTTTATGAACCAGTGACACTGGAGTCACGGAACTAATGTTACCATTCAATGTTAGGGTGATAATTGTTTACCTCAAATCTTTGCTCAAAGTTAACACAGTATGGTTGATAAACACATAATAATATAATAAATAAAACTAACAATCAAACCAAATAAAATGTCAACAGAGAACCTAGAGAATGCACGTCTGTCACATCCACAATCCAACCAGGTGTGCCCTCCACTACCCCTGTTATCCTGTAGTCACCCCACTGCCCCCTTGCCCCTCTATCCCCACAACAACAACACTAAATGGGGCCAGCCAGCCCCATGTTGCCCCCCTCCCCCATGCTCTGCCAATTGGCCAGGCCAGGCCAGGAACCTGTCAGTGTCGATTGAGTTGAGCCTGAGCGGACGTGCTGTTCCTGCTCCGAGAAGGCCCACCACTTGTTTCCAAAGCATGGGAAAAGAAAAGGGGTCTGCCTGTTCACATTCCTCCCATTCGAGCTGCCAACTCTCTCTCTCTCTACCCCCTCTCCCTCTATCCGTCCCTCAAAGTGGAGGAGGAGAGGACGAGGGAGGGTGAGTCGGTAAATGAGATGAACAAAAGGCGTTCTGTGGACGCGGTCCTGGCTGCTTTCCATGTCAACAGTTCGGCGGGTTCAGAGGTCACGTTAACTACATTCATTCCCAGCAGCCCCCTTGTTTTGCTCCGTGAAGCGAGCCGCGGGGGTGGGCCCGACTTCAGAATTTTCACCCCTCCTTCCCTCGCACTCTCCCTCACACCACACCCCCCCTAATCCTTCGAAATATTTCTGATCCCTTCACATGTTTCTGCTCAATTAAAACAAAATGGACGACCCTGCCCTCCCTCTGGGGAGTGGGACAGACAGACAGAGAGAGAGAGAGAGAAAGAAACAGCAAAAGGAAAAAGTGATAGGGCCCTCCCTGAGGTGATGCGAGCTAGCCTACTCACCAGAGCTAGTCAAACAAACATGTAAATAACTACTCTAGAACTTCCAATTAGAGGAGAATAGAAAGCGGACCCGGTCATATAGGTGGTCGGCAAATTCCATATTGGGCTAATCCTATTAGCAAGCAGCTAGCAGTCCATGCGTACGGAACAAAGATGGCTTTGCTCAATTGCACCCCCACGCAGCCCAGAAACAAGGCTCCGATTTTGGATTAGGATGCTGGTTAGAAAGCTACAAAGCAGTATCCACCTGACTTTGACTTAAAACACTAACATATGCATGGGTTTGAATTATTGCTGTGTCCAGTGTACATTGTGTGACTGGGACAACAATAATCAACATGTAGAGGATATGAACATACAGTCTGACTCAGAGCCATATATTTACATAGTTGGAACAACTTTTAGCATTTAGAATATTGTTCTAATTCTAGACATTCAGTTACATAGCACTGTTTAAATATTCCCCATGTTATGTTAATGGAGCGCTAACATGGCTGCCATATAATTTTATAGTGTGATTTAAATGCATCATGTGCAGAAACCTCAATGTCCCAACTCTCTAAATACACTGAACAAAAATATAAACGCATATAAAATGTTGGTCCCATGATTCATGAGCTGAAATAAAAGATCCCAGAAATGTTCCTTATGCACAAAAAGCTTATTTCTCTAAAATGTTGTGCACTAATTTGTTTACATCGCTGTTAGTGAGCATTTCTCCTTTGCCAAGATAATCCATCCACCTGACAGGTGTGGCATATCAAGAAGCTGATTAAACAGCATGATCATTACACAGGTGCACCTTGTGCTGGGGACAATAAAAGGCCATTCTAAAATATGCAGTTTTGTCACACAACACAATGCCACAGATGTCTCATGTTTTGAAGGGGGCTTGCAATTGGCATGCTGACTGCAGGAATGTCCACCAGAGCTGTTGCCAGGAATTGAATGTTAATCTCTCTACCAAACATCGTTGAAAAGGAATGGGACAACATTCCACAGGCTACAATCAACAGCCTGATCAACTCTATGCGAAGGAGATGTGTCGCGCTGCATGAGGCAAATGGTGGTCACACCAGATACTGACTGTTTTCTGATCCACGCCCCTACCTTTTTTTAAAAGGTATCTGTGACCAACAGATGCATATCTGTATTCCCACTCATGTGAAATCCATAGATTAGGGCCTAATTTATTTATTTCAATTGACTGATTTCCTTATATGAACTGTAACTCATTAAAACCATTGAATGTTGCGTTTATATTTTTGTTCTGTGTACATGGCTCTAGTCTGACTACTGTATGTGGATCCTGCATCTGAGACTGGTTAGACTAGCTGTGGCCATTGACAGGAGGAAGAGAGAGACAGAGAAGGAGAAAGAGAGAGAGAAAGAGAGAGAGAAAGAGAGAGACAGAGAGAGACAGAGAGAGACAGAGAGGGAGACAGAGAGGGAGACAGAGAGGGAGACAGAGAGGGAGACAGAGAGGGAGACAGAGGGAGACGGAGAGAGAGAAAGAGATGGAGAAAGAAAGAGAGAGAGGGGGAGACAGAGAGAGACAGAGAGGGAGACGGAGAGAGAGAAAGAGATGGAGAAAGAGAGAGAGAGAGAGGGAGACAGAGAGAGAGAAAGAGATGGAGAAAGAGAGAGAGAGAGAGGGAGGTAGAGAGAGAGAAAGAGATGGAGAAAGAGAGAGAGAGAGAGGGAGACAGAGAGAGACAGAGGGAGACGGAGAGAGAGAAAGAGATGGAGAAAGAGAGAGAGAGAGAGGGAGACAGAGAGAGACAGAGAGGGAGACGGAGAGAGAGAAAGAGATGGAGACAGAGAGAGACAGAGGGAGACAGAGAGAGAGAAAGTTGGAGAAAGAGAGAGAGAGAGAGAGAGAGGGAGACAGAGAGAGACGGAGAGAGAGAAAGAGATGGAGAAAGAGAGACAGAGAGAGACAGAGAGGGAGACGGAGAGAGAGAAAGAGATGGAGAAAGAGAGAGAGAGAGGGAGACAGAGAGGGAGACAGAGATGGAGAGAGAGAGGGGGAGACAGAGAGAGACAGAGAGGGAGACGGAGAGAGAGAAAGAGAAAGAGATGGAGAAAGAGAGACAGAGAGGGAGACAGAGAGAGACAGAGGGAAATATAAAGAGATGGAGATAAAAATAGAATGGCAGATATCAAACATGTAAGAAAGAGAGAAATAGCTGAGACTGAAAGAGAGCAACAGATTCTCACAATAGTGTAATGATTTTTGTCAACATTCCTATTTTATTCACCTTCAAAAATATAAATAATGGATTCAAAAATAGTCCCTCGTTTTCAAACAACACATATAGGCCTTACTGATCAAGGTACTTCTTCCAGCATACACAGAGACAGAAATCAGTATAGAGGAAAAGGGGCGGCCTCTGGACCACATAGGAATTACTAGTCAGAGACAAAGCATTGAGGTTGGAGTGGTCTGATTGGTCTGGCTTGGCTCTCTAACCAGCGGAGATAATACAGCTGCTGCTCCATCACACACACACACCGATAAAACTAGATACACATAAATACACACTCCCTTACTCTTTCTAACACACACAGGCGCATGTGCAAACACACACACACACACACTATCAGGCCACATTCTCAGGTCTTGAAGTGGATGTCCGCCCTGGGACCTGAAGTGTTGTTACTTCCCTCTAGGCTCACCAACCCACACCAAGACCCAGGGTCACTTCCCTCTAGACTCACCACCCCACACCAAGACCCAGGGTCACTTCCCCCTAGACTCACCACCCCACACCAAGACCCAGGGTCACTTCCCTCTAGACTCACCACCCCACACCAAGACCCAGGGTCACTTCCCCCTAGACTCACCACCCCACACCAACACCCAGGGTCACTTCCCCCTAGACTCACCACCCCACACCAAGACCCAGGGTCACTTCCCCCTAGACTCACCACCCCACACCAAGACCCAGGGTCACTTCCCCCTAGACTCACCACCCCACACCAAGACCCAGGGTCACTTCCCCCTAGACTCACCACCCCACACCAAGACCCAGGGTCACTTCCCTCTAGACTCACCACCCCACACCAAGACCCAGGGTCACTTCCCCCTAGACTCACCACCCCACACCAAGACCCAGGGTCACTTCCCTCTAGACTCACCACCCCACACCAAGACCCAGGGTCACTTCCCCCTAGACTCACCACCCCACACCAAGACCCAGGGTCACTTCCCCCTAGACTCACCACCCCACACCAAGACCCAGGGTCACTTCCCCCTAGACTCACCACCCCACACCAAGACCCAGGGTCACTTCCCTCTAGACTCACCACCCCACACCAAGACCCAGGGTCACTTCCCCCTAGACTCACCACCCCACACCAAGACCCAGGGTCACTTCCCTCTAGACTCACCACCCCACACCAAGACCCAGGGTCACTTCCCCCTAGACTCACCACCCCACACCAAGACCCAGGGTCACTTCCCCCTAGACTCACCACCCCACACCAAGACCCAGGGTCACTTCCCTCTAGACTCACCACCCCACACCAAGACCCAGGGTCACTTCCCCCTAGACTCACCACCCCACACCAAGACCCAGGGTCACTTCCCTCTAGACTCACCACCCCACACCAAGACCCAGGGTCACTTCCCCCTAGACTCACCACCCCACACCAAGACCCAGGGTCACTTCCCCCTAGACTCACCACCCCACACCAAGACCCAGGGTCACTTCCCTCTAGGCTCACCAACCCACACCAAGACCCAGGGTCACTTCCCCCTAGACTCAACACCCCACACCAAGACCCAGGGTCACTTCCCTCTAGACTCACCACCCCACACCAAGACCCAGGGTCACTTCCCCCTAGACTCACCACCCCACACCAAGACCCAGGGTCACTTCCCTCTAGACTCACCACCCCACACCAACACCCAGGGTCACTTCCCCCTAGACTCACCACCCCACACCAAGACCCAGGGTTACTTCCCTCTAGACTCACCACCCCACCCCAAGACCCAGGGTCACTTCCCCCTAGACTCACCACCCCACACCAAGACCCAGGGTCACTTCCCTCTAGACTCACCACCCCACACCAAGACCCAGGGTCACTTCCCCCTAGACTCACCACCCCACACCAAGACCCAGGGTCACTTCCCTCTAGACTCACCACCCCACACCAAGACCCAGGGTCACTTCCCCCTAGACTCACCACCCCACACCAAGACCCAGGGTCACTTCCCTCTAGACTCACCACCCCACACCAACACCCAGGGTCACTTCCCCCTAGACTCACCACCCCACACCAAGACCCAGGGTCACTTCCCTCTAGACTCACCACCCCACACCAAGACCCAGGGTCACTTCCCCCTAGACTCACCACCCCACACCAAGACCCAGGGTCACTTCCCCCTAGACTCACCACCCCACACCAAGACCCAGGGTCACTTCCCTCTAGACTCACCACCCCACACCAAGACCCAGGGTCACTTCCCCCTAGACTCACCACCCCACACCAAGACCCAGGGTCACTTCCCTCTAGACTCACCACCCCACACCAAGACCCAGGGTCACTTCCCCATAGACTCACCACCCCACACCAAGACCCAGGGTCACTTCCCCCTAGACTCACCACCCCACACCAAGACCCAGGGTCACTTCCCCCTAGACTCACCACCCCACACCAAGACCCAGGGTCACTTCCCTCTAGACTCACCACCCCACACCAAGACCCAGGGTCACTTCCCCCTAGACTCACCACCCCACACCAAGACCCAGGGTCACTTCCCCCTAGACTCACCACCCCACACCAAGACCCAGGGTCACTTCCCCCTAGACTCACCACCCCACACCAAGACCCAGGGTCACTTCCCTCTAGACTCACCACCCCACACCAAGACCCAGGGTCACTTCCCTCTAGACTCACCACCCCACACCAACACCCAGGGTCACTTCCCCCTAGACTCACCACCCCACACCAAGACCCAGGGTCACTTCCCTCTAGACTCACCACCCCACACCAAGACCCAGGGTCACTTCCCTCTAGACTCACCACCCCACACCAAGACCCAGGGTCACTTCCCTCTAGACTCACCACCCCACACCAACACCCAGGGTCACTTCCCCCTAGACTCACCACCCCACACCAAGACCCAGGGTCACTTCCCTCTAGACTCACCACCCCACACCAACACCCAGGGTCACTTCCCCCTAGACTCACCACCCCACACCAAGACCCAGGGTCACTTCCCCCTAGACTCACCACCCCACACCAAGACCCAGGGTCACTTCCCCCTAGACTCACCACCCCACACCAAGACCCAGGGTCACTTCCCTCTAGACTCACCACCCCACACCAAGACCCAGGGTCACTTCCCCCTAGACTCACCACCCCACACCAACACCCAGGGTCACTTCCCCCTAGACTCACCACCCCACACCAACACCCAGGCCAAATGGCCATCCGCAAATATTGCGCTCTGCCCATGGACCGATGTGGCAAGTGGTGTCATTGGTGGACAACAGAGGATGACTTGGTAGAACATTCAGTATGTGTTTGAGAGAACGTTTGAGAACGAGAGAGCGCGAGTGTGTGTGTGTCTGTGTGTGTGTGTGTGTGTGTCACGTCTGTGTATGTGGCATGAACAGAGAACATGGCCTGACTTCTGCCCACAGACAATGGGAAAAGCCACTGGTGAAGGTACAGTCACTACTCAGAGTCCAGAGGACCCTCTGTAATGCCTGTCCTAACCTGTCCTGTTTTGTCCTAACCTGTCCTAACCTGTCTTGTCCTCACCTGTTCTGTCCTGTCCTAAGCTGTCCTAACCTGTCCTGTCCTAACCTGTCCTGTCCTGTCCTAACCTGTATTGTCCTAATCCGTCCTGTCCTATTCTGTCCTAACCTGTCCTGTCCTATTCTGTCCTAACATGTCCTGTCCTCTTCTGTCCTGTCCTGTTCTGTCCTGTCCTGTTCTAACATGTCCTGTCCTCTTCTGTCCTGTTCTGTCCTGTCCTAACATGTCCTGTCCTCTTCTGTCCTGTCCTGTTCTGTCCTGTCCTAACATGTCCTGTCCTCTTCTGTCCTGTCCTGTTCTGTCCTGTCCTAACATGTCCTGTCCTCTTCTGTCCTGTCCTGTTCTGTCCTGTCGCTCCACTTTTTCCAATGCTACTTGGCTGTCTCTCTTCCTTAGCTTTTTCTCTGCTGTGATGATGCAGAATATCCAACTATAGAATGAAACAGTTCAACTGACTTAAAAACAACATGTATAATGCATTATTTTACATTTTACATTTTAGTCATTTAGCAGACGCTCTTATCCAGAGCGACTTACAGGAGCAATTAGGGTTAAGTGCCTTGCTCAAGGGCACAAGATGCCACCCCTCCTGAACACACAATCCTGTATGTCGCTCTGGATATAATGACTAAAATGTAAATATCCATGTTCAATGGTGCCGACATTACCTTGTGGTACACCGGGCATATAGGATTTCTCTCTCTCTCTCAAACACACACACACACGCACACACACACACACACAGGGGTCTCACCTGAGGATGCAGTAGCAGCTGTGGGCACCCGAGGAGAGGCGGCAGAAGCCAAAGCGCTGCTTGCTCTCGATGTCCGTCAGCACAAAGGTGAAGTTCTGGCCCACTTGGCTCACCGACAGACTGCACCACACAGAGAGGAGGGGCATCAATCAATCAATTGAATTGATCCATAAAGCACTTTTTACATCAGCACAAAGTCCTTTCAACAGTAATCTGGCCTAGACCCCAAAGACCAAGCAGAAGCAGGAGCACATTTATAAGACAGAAGGGGAGTTGGAGAGAGAGAAGTAGATCGAGATAGAGGAGAGAAAGAAAGATGCATTTTCAGACATGGCTTCTAGTTTAACCCAAAGTCGTGCCCTTTAAAGTGCTTTCTGTATAAAGATATCGTTATTATTGCTAGTGTGATCATCATTATCAGTATTAGCATCGTATGTACACATGTAGAGTACCTAGGGCCAACAGTCCATTTAGGAGGGATGCTGGCTGAAGGCGTCCGCATACTAGGTTCGGTTTGCTCCTAGCAGAACTCGGCTAGGTGAAGTGAACGTCTGTGCCTCGCATACTCCCTTATAAAGTCCCCTGTAGCTCAGTTGGTAGAGCATGGCGCTTGCAACGCCAGGGTTGTGGGTTTTTTTCCCACGGGGGGCTAGTATGAAAATGCTCACTAACTGTAAGTCGCTCTGGATAAGAGCGTCTGCTAAATGACTAAAATGTCAATGTAAATGTGCTTGAATAACGAGAAAGAAGCGGCAATATTACTGTTTGTCCTTCTTGAGACACCGTACGCAACAACATAAAGTGCATTCGGAAAGTATTCAGACCCCTTTACTTTTTCCACATTTTATTATGATACAGTCTTTTATTCTACAATGGATTCAATAATTTTTTTACTCATCAATCTACACACAACACCCCATAATGACAAAGCGAAAACAGGTTTTTAGAAATTTTTGCTAATTTATAAAATATTTAAAACAGAAATACCCTATTTACATAAGCATTCAGACCCTTTGCTATGAGACTCGAAATTGAGCTCAGGTGCATCCTGTTTCCATTGATCATCCCTTGAGATGTTTCTACAACTTGATTGGAGTCCACCTGTGGTAAATTCTATTGATTGGACATGATTTGGAAAGGCACACACCTGTCTAGATAACGTCCCACAGTTGACATTGCATGTCAGAACAAAAGCCATTAGATTGAAGGAATTGTCCGTAGAGCTCCGAGACAGGATTGTGTTGAGGCACAGATCTGGGGAGAGTACCAAAACATTTCTGCAGCATTGAAGGTCCCCAAGAACACAGTGGCCGCCATCATTCCTAAATGGAAGAAGTTTGGAACCACCAAGACTCTTCCTAGAGCTTCCAATCAGGCCTATATGGTAGAGAGGCCAGACGGAAACCACTCCTCGGTAAAAGGCACATGACAGCTCACTTGGAGTTTGCCAAAAGGAACCTAAAGGCCTCTCAGACCATGAGAAACAAGATTCTCTGGTCTGATGAAACCAACCTTGAACTCTTTGGCCTGAATGCCAAACGTCACGTCTGGAAGAAACCTGGCACCAGCCCTACGGTGAAACATGGTGGTGACAGCATCATGCTGTGGGAATGTTTTTCAGCGGCAGGGACTGGGAGACTAGTCAGGATCGAGGAAAAGATTAACGGAGCAAAGTATAGAGAGATCCATGATAAAAACCTGCTCCGGAGCGCTCAGGACCTCAGACTGGGGCGAAGGTTCACCTTCCAACAGGACAACGATCCTAAGCACACAGCCAAGACAACGCAGGAGTGGTTTTGGGAGAAGTCTCTGAATGTCCTTGAGTGGCCCAGCCAGAGCCTGGACTTGAACCCGATCGAACATCTCTGGAGAGACCTGAAAATAGCTGTGCAGCGATGCTCCCCATCCAACCTGACATAGCTTGAGAGGATCTGCAGAGAAGAATGGGAGAAATCCCCAAATACAGGTGTGCCAAGCTTGTAGCGTCATACCCAAGACGACTCGAGGCTGTAATCGCTGCCAAAGGTGCTTCAATAAAGTACTGAGTAAAGGGTCTGAATACTTATGTAAATGTGATATCCGTTTTTTATTTTGTATACATTTGCAAAAACGTTAAAAACAACTCAATCCATTTTAGAATAAGGCTGTAACAAAATGTGGAAAATGTCAAGGGGTCTGAATATTTCAGAATGCACTGTACATAGACACTTCCTCAAAATAGTCTGAATCAATCTAAGATAAATGAAGAACTCCATCGTTAATTTTTAAGTTTTTGCCGAACAGGTCTTAGACACGCAATTGTACATTGAACTAAGTATTTCTCAAGTGAAAAAATGTGCATGAAAACTAGTTGTCTATCAGTGAATGACACTTCATTTAAGAATCCCTACTGTTGACCAACCAATCACCGACCAAGGGGCATTGACTTCGGCTACCGAACTTCAGCTTGCCTCCCCCAAAAGATGCATGCGCTCAAACAGCCGAAACAAACCCTGCCGAACACAAAAACGTCACAATCTTTTATTATAATAGAGTTGGATCTGAAATTATTGACACCCTTAATAAATATGAGCAATAATGACTGTATCAAGTAAATTATTAAAATACTGAGCTATATTATATGCTCAAAAAAATTTGAAAATTACATTATTTTATACTGATAAATTGCTCAGAGAAAGAGATTTTGTTTAACAAGAAAAATAAAATTTCTCAAAAGGTAGGGTTGTCAAAATTATTGACAACCTTAAAGATTCTTATAAAGTAGTCAATATTTGGTCCCAAATTCCTAGCACCCAATGACTACCTCAAGCTTGTGGATGCATTTGCAGTTAGTTTTGGTTGTGTTTCAGATTATTTTGTGCACAATAGAAATGAATGACAAAATAATGTATTATTTGGAGTCACTTTTATTGTAAATAAGAATAGAATATGTTTTTAAACACTTCTACATTAATGTGGATGCTACCACGGTTACGGATAATCCTGAATGAATTGTGAATAATGATGAGTGAGAAAGTTAGAGGGTCAAAGATCATACCACCAAGACATGCTAACCTCCCCTGTTAGAGGGTCAAAGATCATACCACCAAGACATGCTAACCTCCCCTGTTATTGGTAATGGTGAAGGTTAGCATGTCTTGGGGGTATGATCATTATTCGTCATTATTCACGATTCATTCAGGATTATCCAGATTATCTATTGGGCACAAAATAATCTGAAACGCAACCAAAACAAACTCCAAACGCATCCAAGTTTGTAGTCACAAGCTTGATGTAGTCATGGCGTGCTAGGAATATGGGACCAAATACTAAACTTTTGACTACTTTATTTATAAGAATCTTTAGGGGTGTCAATAATTTTGACCCCTACCTTTTTGAGAAAAAAATGTATTACTTGTTAAACAAAACCTCTTTCTCTGAGCAATTACATTTCCCAAATATTTTTTGCATACAATATAGCTCAATATTTGAATTATTTATTTTATACATTCATTATTGCACATCTTTATCAAGGCTGTCAACAATTTCGGGCCCCACTGTATATGCGCAAACTGTTTTTTTTCGACTGGGAAGCATAGGGTAAGCTTGAGTGTGTGCTCCACCCTACAGTAGTGAATGGCTGTGTAGATGTGTGGGTGGGTGGGTGTGTTTGTGGATGGCATGGCATCATGGCCAGTGGCTGGGGTGACAAGCCTGCCCCCTGAGTCAGCGTATCACATGGCTAACTATAGAAGCCTAGTGGGCAGCCTCTCTCTCGCTCTCGTGTGACAAGAGGTCGGAATAATGGGCTGTGTGTGTGTGTGTGTGTGTGTGTGTGTGTGTGTGTGTGTGTGGAGATGGTAGTCAAGCTACTTCTGACCCATGGGCACTGACAGTATAAACAGTGTTTCTCAACATGAGCAAGTAGAGACAGTGTCAAGAGAAAGAGACGGACGCAGGAGGAAATGTCAAACAGCTTCACACACACACACACACACACAGTTTTCCTCCCACTCGCTGCCTCCCTGCCTTCTCCTCCATTGTATGTGTCACTCCCGTTGATATTGACTGGAGTGACTGTTGTGACCGTGTGTATGATTCCTAATCTCTCCTGTAGATGGCGATAGCACTCAGGGGCTACACTAGCACAGTAGTGTTCTCTCTGTAATGATGCTGGTTGTAGCATAGTGTGTGGAGACTGTGCATGTGTAAGAGGTGACAACATTGGGTTTCCAAGTAACCAAACAACCTCTCTTGTTGTAGGCATGATAACTGTCAAGCTAGGGAATATGCCAAGCTAGTGTGTAGCTGTTGAGTTAAAGCTGCAATATGTAACATTTTGGGCGACCCAACCAAATTCAACTAGAAATGTGAGTTATAGATATGTCATTCTCGTTGAAAGCAAGTCTAAGAAGCGGTAGATCTGTTCTATGTGCATTATTTCTATGCTTCCCATTCTTACGTTTTACCTTTGCATCTTTTACTTTCGGTGTTGTACACCAGCTTCAAACAGCTGAAAATACAATATTTTTTGGTTATTGAAAATATATTTCACAGTGGTTTAGATGGTACTATGATTCTCTACACTTTACTTGCTTATTTTGGCACATAAACAGAAATTAGGCTAACTATTAGAATTCTAGCAACCAGGAAATGGTGAAGCGATTTCTGCATAGTGCACCTTTAAGTCACATACTGTATGTGCTGTCAGTCTGAGTTAGTTTTCTCAATTTCTCAATTTCTCAACTAATTAGTTTACTGAGACAAATTCTAAAATGACTTAGAAATGTTATGTTTGGGGCCTCCCGAGTGGCGCAGCGGTCTAAGGCATTGCATCGCAGTGCTAGAGGCGTCACTACAGATCCAGGTTCGATCCTGGGCTGTGTTGCAGCCGGCCGCGACCGGGATACCCATGAGGCGGCGCACAATTGGCCTAGCGTGGTCCGGGTTAGGGGAGGGTTTGGCCGGCTGGGATGTCCCATCGCGCTCTAGCGACTCCTTGTGGCGGCCAGCTGTACGGTGTTTCCTCAGACATATTGGTGCGGCTGGCTTCCGGGTTAAGCGAGCAGTGTGTCAAGAAGCAGTGTGGCTTGGCGGGGTCGTGTTTCGGAGGACACATGGCTCTCGACCTTCGCCTCTCCCGAGTCCGTAACGGGAGTTGCAGCGATGGGACAAGACTGTAACTACCAATTGGATATCACGAAAAAGGGGGTAAAAAGTACCAAAAAAATACATAATAATAATAATAATGTTATGTATGTCAGTCGCTGTCCTTTGTACTTGGGTGGTGGGGGGGGGGGGGGGGGGGGGGGGGCATTTGATAGGCCATAATAAAATAGTTAAAAGTAGCTCCCTCTCAACCAAGTGGGGGGGACAGGAGAGAGCTCAGGCATAGCCACCAGCTGGGTTTGGTAAATCACACTCTGAAGAGACACATTACTTCCCTAGAGGGGTGGTGTGTGTGTGTGTGTGTGTGTGTGTGTGTGTGTGTGTGTGTGTGTGTGTGTTATGGGGGTCTAGGACCTTAAACTCTCCAAAAAGCTTCCGGAGAACACGGCTGCCGGCTGTGCGGCATTACAAACGACGAGAGGGGAGGGAGGGAGTGTGTGTGTGTGTGTTATAACAAACATACCTGTCCACACTGAAGGGGAAGCAGAACTTGGGGACTGTCTGAAGAGTTTCCTGTGGGGGGAGAGAGAGAGAGAACAGAGAGAGAGAGAGAGCAGAGAGAGAGCGAGAACATTTATACATCTAAAGGACCCTATAAATCTAAGTATTAACTGCGCCACACCATATAACAGGGCATGGCCTGGAGAAACGAGAGACAGATGAGGGCAGAGGGCAGAGAAGGAGGTGAAGGAAAATATCTATTAAGGTGTAAAGGGGCACAAAGAAAGGAGAGAGAGAAGGAGAGATAGAGGAAGTAGAGGAGAGAGAGACATTGACAGGGAGACGATCGCACCGGAGATGATAAAAAAAATGGAAGGGGAAAAAAGAAAATAACACAATGGCAACAAATGAAGCCGGCGGTGGTGTGGTGGGAGTTTGAGTCGGGGGCGGGGGGGGTTTGAGCAGTGTTAACAGGGCCCTGGGGGAGAGAGCGAGAGAGGAGCTGCCCCAACATATGGGCAACAGTGAAAGGGGAGCGGGCGGCAGGATCCAAGGAGACCAGCGGGGAACGGGTAGAGGGGGATGGGTGGGGGATACTAGGGAGGCCAGGGGATTCACAGATCAGCATGGGGCAAGAGGTGAGGGGGAGAGGGGATAGAAGGCTGGCAGGCAGGGGCTTTGCCTGGCCACCTCTCTCTCTCAGCTGTGGCACTCCAACACGGGGAGTCGGAGACCCCTGGATTAGGGCCCTGGGACTAAGGGGAACTAACAAAGACAGACAGAGGGGGAGGGAGAGAGAAGTGAGAGGAAGATAAAGGAATAGCAAGCGGACAGAGCAGAAAAGGGAAAAAGAGAGAGAAATAGTGGTGGAGTGAGAGAGAGATATATATGATAGAGCAAGAAGTGAGGGAAAAATAGTGAAAAATAAAGGTGGAGGGGTACAAGGAGAGCGAGAGAGAGAGAGAGAGAGAGAGAGAGAGAGAGAGAGAGAGAGAGAGAGAGAGAGAGAGAGAGAGAGAGAGAGAGAGAGAGAGAGAGAGAGAGAGAGAGAGAGAGAGAGAGAGAGAGAGAGAGAGAGAGAGAGAGAGAGAGAGAGAGTAACACAGGGGCTCAGGAGAGCTCAGACTAGCAACTAGGCCGGTCAACAACAGAGCAGGCTGGGGCTAATGTTTGTGGTAGACAGAGGAGGGAGTCATGCCTAGCCAGGGTGCTCTCTGGCAGTGTTCATTTTGGCAGCTATTTTAGGTTTAATTTTTGTCTTAGTTTTAGCTTTAAAATGCCTTTTAGTCTTAGTCACATTTGAGCCATTTCATCCTTCTCTGGAGAATTTTTGTCTAGTTTTAGTCACATTCATTTTAGTCCTATTATAGTCAGTGTATTTTTTCTATTAAATAATGAATATTTAGGCAATCTCTAACTTCCTTCATGTGCACATTCAGATAGCCTTGTCCAACTAGACCTACTATCTCCTGGTATACCTTAGCTGGCAACATTGTGGCAGATTGTAACCAATGCCAGCCGTAATTAAGCATATAGGCTATAAAGCCTTGGCTTCAGGTTAAACAATTTACAGCTCAGATTTTCTCCCCATCACAACCCTCAAGGGGGTAAATAACAGTGGTTTCCTTGAAAACTGGATAATTTGAGCTTTACAAAAATGCTAGAAGTATTAATGTATTCAACATTTCTCATAGGAAAAAAGCAACCGCAACTCACATTTGCAGACCGTGGCGCGAGAGCGGCAACACAGATGAATGAATAACAGTGGACATTGGAAAATAGAGCTTCTGATGTGATCAAAGCAAAAATAGCCTCCATGACAGTAAGAGAGAGTTAACATTGTTTCTAGTTGAGGTTAGTTACAAGTCCAGTGTCCTGCCTTCGCATCAGTTCAAAAGATTGACTAGTGACTGAAGTGACCTCCTGAGAGCTGTGTGGAAGAGCCGGGCAGATCAGCTCAATCAGACCGCGCAACTGAAAGATGTCCATTCTGCCAATGACAGGATAGCATGAAATATTCTGCATGCATGCTTATGATTGGATAAAACAGATGAAAAGGTTCATGTCAAATTAAATGTCCATTAGTCTCACGTGGAATTCTCGTCTCGTCACATTTCCGTCTACTAAAATATAAAGTAATGTGTAATACTTATCGTTTGTTTCCAGGGCATGTCGTCTCGTTATCGTCATAGTTTTAGTATGGAAAAATAGGTTGTTGACAAGTATTTATCGTCATAGTTATTGTTGACGAAATGAACACTGCTCCCTGGTGGGCTACCACAGCCGTGTTGAGGCCCTGGCGGAACCAGATGGAGGGACAAACAAGAGTGCCAGGCAGCAGAGAGCTTCAAGCCTGTAGTCCCCCAAGACCTCCACCCCCAGGTGGACAACCAATTACAGACTCAGCTCACTGGTCGCCATGACAGCAGATGAGGGTGAGTCGGTGGCACCTGGTGGGTGAGGCCTTGGCTCCCACGATGCATTGGGGCCACCGTGGGACACGGTGGGCAGGTGGTGGATCAGGTGTGGTGAAAAACAGGTGAAAGGGTGAGAGGGGCGAGGTGTGATATAATACAAAACGACTAGAGTTCACGTTGGTGCGGCTGGCTTCCGGGTTAAGCGAGCAGTGTGTTCGTGTGTTCTCCCGAGTCCGTACGGGAGTTGCAGCGATGGGACAAGACTGTAACTACCAATTGGATATCATGAAATTGGGGAGAAAAACAGGGGGGAAAACTACCAACAAAAAAAAAATATATATATATATATATATAAAAACATAAAAAAGACTGGACTTGACTTGAGTTCAAGAGAGGGAGGCACAGGCACTGATGTAACTGTGTCACCATGACAAGAGCACACATATAGCATGCACATTCACACATAAGCATTAAAAACTCACAAACACACATTTGTTATGAAACTGAGGAAGTTAAATAATATCACACACACTTTTTAGTCAGTAAAACTGACCTTCAACTCTTATTCCCTAGACCTCTCTACTATCATTAGCCAAGCCATAAACTGTCATGATCCCTCTCAAAAGATTAGGCCAAACGACTTGACACAAACCACAAGTCTACAAGCTAGCTGAGGAGACAGCTTTTGACAGTTTATAAGGGTTTGAATGAAGTGTTTTCCCTTGGCTTGGATTCCCTGGTCTTGTCCTAGAGGCAGAACTGAGCAGTTTCCCCTTAGATAGGCCAGCTGCAAAGTCAAAATTGGCTATATGTTAAAAATAGCTTTTTGGTCTTAATTTAAGGTTAGGGTTAGGCATTAGGGATAGCAGTGTGGTTAAGGTTAGGGTTAAGGTTAGGTTTAAAATCAGATTTGATGACTTTGTGACTGTGCCAGCTAGTGACCACTGCAGAGCTGCCTCCAGAACAAGACCCGTGATGAGAAACGATACCTGCGGTCTGAAAGGGCAAGGCTAGTCTGATGGTTTTTGACTCACTCCTATGACTAATATGGGCTTATGAAGCTGGCCTGTTCCATTTGGCAACAAACGGTTCCAATCAGGGCCTGAGTCATGGCCTGAGTCACCCAAGACTGAACCCACACACCCCTCAGGAAATATGTGGCATGTTATATGCATTGTATGATTGAGTGCTTTTAAGAGGGTATTTTTTGTCCATTGACATAGTCCATGGAAGGATGAGTTGGCACTGTGATGCGACTGGGAGGGGAGTCAGAATGAAAGGATGAGTTGGCACTGTGATGCGACTGGGAGGGGAGTCAGAATGAAAGGATGAGTTGGCACTGTGATGCCGAGCACTCCACTTATTTTTTGAATGTGTGTTACATGCACACAAAACAGAGAGAGACACACACACACACACACACACACACCCCGGCACACATACACACACAAAACAGACACACACATACACACTCAGTAAAAACTAGAAGCACATGCAAATACAGTAGGTATTTTAAATGAAGTAGTGCTTACATAGCCTCATAATAAAACAAGGACTTAAAATAACAGGCAAACAGCACAATAGAAAAGGCAGATGAAAGGCGGAGACATCTAATCCCCACAAAACAACAAACTAAAGATGAAAACATACAAGAGAGATAAACTTACTGTCAATAAAATAAAACAATATTATGACAATAAAACTATTGTCATTTTAAATGGTGTCTTCGAAAGATAATAGATTTCAGTTTAATAAACCAATATTAATGTATCATACACAATTCTAATAGTCACTAGACTATATAGCAGTAATATTAACAGCAGCAGTAGCCAAGCACTTGCATAGGAAAGCATCTATTAGAATTTGCCACTCAGAATGATGCAGAGAAGCTATTTCCCAGAAATGATGGGGTTGTTCGTTTTAACAAGTGCATATGTCGTAATGTGTCCAGAGAGCAATAACAGTCCATCATCATTTAGGCACAGGGACAGCTTAGCCATTCAGCCCCAGGAATAGGAAACCCATTTCCAGGGGAGGGATGGATGTAGTGTGTGTCCTGTCCCAGAGTGCAAGGTGTCGTGCGATTTGCCTTAATGCCCCCCCCCCACTAAACCCCTGTGGACTACACCTTAGTTTTAATTGCTGTAACTTCCCCCACCTTGTCTTGGCCAACCTCATAACAGCTATACTGGTGGAGTAGTGGTGTGTGCGTGTGTGTGTGTGTGTATGTGTGTATGTGTGTGTGTGTGTGTGTGTGTGTGTGTGTGTGTGTCTGGTTGATTGTCGGAGCTGAGCTCTGTGCTACCCTGCCACTTCCTGCCTCCCTGGCTGGGACACACCACACCTGGGGCCTCCCCTTCCCCGAGACTCCAACCTGGCAACCCAATCCCCCTTCCATCTCTGAGCTCCAACCTGGCAACCTAACCCCCGTTCCATCTCTGAGCTCCAACCCTCCTTTTCACTCAGTACATCAAACCCATCTGACACACTGCCTCGCAGCACTTATTCTCCAGACCCTGCCTGCTAACATCAATCGGGCCAGAGAGGTTGGGGGTTGAGGGTTGGGGGAAGTGGAGCGATGGTAGCTCACAGGGGCTTGGTGGACTAACCTCCAGCCTCGCTGGGCCCAGTTTGGCCACAGATAATTGGGCCCAGGAACGGTTCCCTGACAAGACGGGTACATTCTCACACACAGGCACGTAGGGGCACACACACATACACAACGTTCACACACACAGACATGTACACACCAACAATTTTCACACACACACACGTGCACCAACACACTCAACCACACGTTTCCACTTCCTCCAAACTAAATGAGATGGAGGGGGGCCGGATGGATGAAGGGAAGACGGGGACCTGTGTGTAGAACGCCAATCAACAGGACCAGTGTGTGTAGAACGCCAATCAACAGGACCAGTGTGTGTAGTACGCCAATCAACAGGACCAGTGTGTGTAGTACGCCAAGCAACAGGACCAGTGTGTGTAGTATGCCAATCAACAGGACCAGTGTGTGTAGTACGCCAATCAACAGGACCAGTGTGTGTAGTACGCCAATCAACAGGACCAGTGTGTGTAGTACGCCAATCAACAGGACCAGTGTGTGTAGTACGCCAATCAACAGGACCAGTGTGTGTAATACGCCAATCAACAGGACCAGTGTGTGTAATACGCCAATCAACAGGACCAGTGTGTGTAGTACGCCAATCAACAGGACCAGTGTGTGTAGTACGCCAATCAACAGGACCAGTGTGTGTAGTACGCCAATCAACAGGACCAGTGTGTGTAGTACGCCAATCAACAGGACCAGTGTGTGTAATACGCCAATCAACAGGACCAGTGTGTGTAATACGCCAATCAACAGGACCAGTGTGTGTAATACGCCAATCAACAGGACCAGTGTGTGTAGTACGCCAATCAACAGGACCAGTGTGTGTAGTACGCCAATCAACAGGACCAGTGTGTGTAGTACGCCAATCAACAGGACCAGTGTGTGTAGTACGCCAATCAACAGGACCAGTGTGTGTAGTACGCCAATCAACAGGACCAGTGTGTGTAATACGCCAATCAACAGGACCAGTGTGTGTAGTACGCCAATCAACAGGACCAGTGTGTGTAGTACGCCAATCAACAGGACCAGTGTGTGTAGTATGCCAAGCTAAATAGCCTTGGTTTCTCAAATGACTGCCTCGCCTGGTTCACCAACTACTTCTCAGATAGAGTTCAGTGTGTCAAATCGGAGGGCCTGTTGTCTGGACCTATGGCAGTCTCTATAGGGGTGCCACAGGGTTCAATTCTTGGGCCGACTCTTTTCTCCGTGTATATCAATGATGTCGCTCTTGCTGCTGGTGACTCTCAGATCCACCTCTACGCAGACGACACCATTTTGTATACATCTGGCCCTTCATTGGACACTGTGTTAACAAACCTCCAAACGAGCTTCAATGCCATACAACACTCCTTCAGTAGCCTCCAACTGCTCTTAAACACTAGTAAAACTAAATGCATGCTCTTCAATCGAACGCTGCTGGCACCCGCCCACCCGACTAGAATCACCACTCTCGACGGGTCTGACCTAG
This sequence comes from Coregonus lavaretus, assembly GCF_964263955.1. Classification (NCBI taxonomy): domain Eukaryota; kingdom Metazoa; phylum Chordata; class Actinopteri; order Salmoniformes; family Salmonidae; genus Coregonus; species Coregonus lavaretus. The sequence continues at coordinate 69,365,353 of NC_139991.1, forward strand.
AGTATGTGGACAACTACAAATACCTAGGTGTCTGGTTAGACTGTAAACTCTCCTTCCAGACTCACATTAAGAATCTCCAATCCAAAGTTAAATCTAGAATCTGCTTCCTATTTCGCAACAAAGCCTCCTTCACTCATGCTGCCAAACATGCCCTCGTAAAACTGACTATCCTTCCGATCCTTGACTTCGGCAATGTCATTTACAAAATAGCCTCCAACACTCTACTCAGCAAATTGGATGTAGTCTATCACAGTGCCATCCGTTTTGTCTCCAAAGCCCCATACACTACCCACCACTGTGACCTGTACGCTCTTGTTGGCTGGTCCTCACTACATGTTCGTCGTCAAACCCACTGGCTCCAGGCCATCTATAAATCACTGCTAGGCAAATCCCCACCTTATCTTAGCTCATTGGTCACCATAGCAGCACCCACCCGTAGTCTGCGCTCCAGCAGGTATATCTCACTGGTCATTCCCAAAGCCAACACCTCCTTTGGCCGCCATTCCTTCCAGTTCTCTGCTGCCAATGACTGGAACGAATTGCAAAAATCTCTGAAGCTGGAGACTCTTATCTCCCTCACTAACTTTAAGCATCAGTTGTCAGAGCACCTTACCGATCACTGCACCTGTACACAGCCCATCTGAAATTAGCCCACCCAACTACCTCATCCCTATATTGTTATTTATTTTGCTCTTTTGCACCCCAGTATCTCTATTTGCACATAATCTCTTGCACATCTAGCATTCCAGTGTTAATACTAATTGTAATTATTTTGCACTATAGCCTATTTATTGCCTTACCTCCATAACTTGCTACATTTGCACACACTGTATATATATTTTCTGTTGTATTTTTTGACTTTATGTTTTTTACCCCATATGTAACTCTGTGTTGTTGTTTTTATCGCACTACTATGCTTTATCTTGGCCAGGTCGCAGTTGTAAATGAGAACTTGTTCTCAACTGGCTTACCTGGTTAAATAAAGGTGAAATAAAATAAAATAAAAAAGCAACAGGACAAGTGTTTCATCTCCTGTGTCTCTATTTCCTTCAGCACTTCACAGGGTCTCCTTCCACTGCACACCTCCCAATCCCTCACTGCCTTCACAGGGTCTTTATACTCGTATTCAAGTTGCAACAATAATAAAACGCTAAAACCTCAGTAGCCACCACATAAATAGAGAAAACGCTGCCGTATGAAATGTTGATCTTGTTGTTGTTTGAAAAAAGCGATAATAGCAAATGTACACACACAGTTTATTAAGTACACCCATCTAGTACCGGGTCGGACCCCGCTTTGCCTCCAGAACAGACTGAATTCTTCGGGGCATGGAAACGTTGCTCAATTGGTATTGTGTGTATTGTTGTGTATTGTTAGATATTACTGCACTGTTAGAGCTAAGAACACAAGCATTTCGCTACACGCGCAATAACATCAGCTAAACATGTGTATGCGACCAATCAAATTTGATTAGATATTGATCAAGGGACCTAACGTGTGCCAGGAAAATATTCCCTACACCATTACACCACCGCCACCAGCCTGTACCGTTGACACCAGGCAGAATGGGGCCATGGACTCATGCTGCTTACGCCAAATCCTGACTCTGTCATCAGCATGACGCAACTGTAGTGCGTGAAAAGCCCAGGAGGCTGGCCGTTTCTGAGATACTGGAACTGGCGCGCACTGGCACCGACGATCATACCACACTCAAAGTCGCTTAGGTCACTCTTTTTGCCCAATCTAACGTTCAATCGAACAGTAACTGGATGCCTCGATGCCTGTCTGCCTGCTTTATATAGCAAGCCACGGCCACGTGACTTACTGTCTGTCTGTAGGAGCAAACCAATTTCGTGAACGGGGTGGTGTACCTAATAAACTGACCACTGAGTGTAGATAATAGCAAATAACAATAAAAAACATGCAATATCAATGAGATAGAGAGCATTTCTATGAGACATCCGCAGTCGACTGATGAAATGCTTTAATAAAAGGAAGCCATATTGCTCTTCATTAGGAGGAGGAGGACGGTGCTGTGCAAACAGAGCAGAGCGCCGAGGCCCCTCATTAGATGTAATACCACAGGCAGCACTCTCATTTGTCTCAATGAGACCCCTTTTATACAGTTATGGATTTTAAATTACTACCAGCGCAGCCACTCTGCAAAAAGGCGCATTGTCGGCACTTCACCTCACAGTGTGGACAGACGCCATGAAACAGAATGCCAAAAGGATGAAAAGGGAAAAAACAACAAGTCATTAGCTGGGGCGGTGCGTCCGCGGATCGATGAAGTCATTAGCTGGGGCGGCGCGTCCGCGGATCGATGAAGCGCAACCTCGTCGTTGTTTTTCTGCCGTTCTTCAAGTGTCTCCAAAAGTGCCTTCAGAAGATAGAGATAGGAAAATAGCGGTGTCGACTTGAGTAAAATGAAGTGAACTAGGCTTTCTGTGGCCATGAAGCTGGTCCTGACTCCTCCAATTATCCCATCAATTTCACAGTCATCTTCAATGTAGATTAAATTAGATTAACTAGCAGATACCAGACTAGATAAAACGATAAAAAAAATGAGTTAATATAGAGGGTTGCCAGGTGACCTACGACGCCTCCTGGTGGCCATGTTGGAAGACCACTGCATCAATTCTTCCGACAACAAGAGATGAGTGGCTACTCCAAGCTGCACGATAACAATGCCTAAAACTACTTGATTCATTACCATGGTCAATTTCTGTGCCGTATTTGGCTGCTCTAACAAGGCAGGAAAGACATTTTTTACAGACTACCCGCAATCATGAAACACCAAGGAGATAAGACTCAAGAACTGTCAGAAAAGCGAAGATACCTTTTTCCCCATCAAGACCTGAACCCAGACAGTTGTCAGTACAGGGTCTTCTCCGATCATTTCATCACTGGTAAGTCTGATTTGGAGTTTAGTTTAGCTGTTATGCTACCCAGATGTTCACAACAAGACTAAGTTAGCCAACATTAGAGCTATCTAGCATGCGTCTCTCTCATAGGCGGCGCGTGAGTTTCAAGTTTTGGGGAAGCTACACTATATATACAGCAGTATGTGGACACTCAAATCAGTGGATTCTACACTGCTCAAAAAAATTAAGGGAACACTAAAATAACACATCCTAGATCTGAATGAATGAAATAATCTTATTAAATACTTTTTTCTTTACATAGTTGAATGTGCTGACAACAAAATCACACAAAAATTATCAATGGAAATCAAATTTATCAACCCATGGAGGTCTGGATTTGGAGTCACCCTCAAAATTAAAGTGGAAAACCACAATGAGGCTCAGTAGTGTGTGTGGCCTCCACGTGCCTGTATGACCTCCCTACAACGCCTGGGCATGCTCCTGATGAGGTGGCGGATGGTCTCCTGAGGGATCTCCTCCCAGACCTGGACTAAAGCATCCGCCAACTCCTGAACAGTCTGTGGTGCAACGTGGCGTTGGTGGATGGAGCGAGACATGATGTCCCAGATGTGCTCAATCGGATTCAGGTCTGGGGAACGGGCGGGCCAGTCCATAGCATCAATGCCTTCCTCTTGCAGGAACTGCTGACACACTCCAGCCACATGAGGTCTAGCATTGTCTTGCATTAGGAGGAACCCAGGGCCAACCGCACCAGCATATGGTCTCACAAGGGGTCTGAGGATCTCATCTCGGTACCTAATGGCAGTCAGGCTACCTCTGGCGAGCACATGGAGGGCTGTGCGGCCCCCCAAAGAAATGCCAGCCCACACCATGACTGACCCACCGCCAAACCGGTCATGCTGGAGGATGTTGCAGGCAGCAGAACGTTCTCCACGGCGTCTCCAGACTCTGTCACATGTGTTCAGTGTGAACCTGCTTTCATCTGTGAAGAGCACAGGGCGCCAGTGGCGAATTTGCCAATCTTGGTGTTCTCTGGCAAATGCCAAACGTCCTGCACGGTGTTGGGCTGTAAGCACAACCCCCACCTGTGGACGTCGGGCCCTCATACCACCCTCATGGAGACTGTTTCTGACGATTTGAGCAGACACATGCACATTTGTGGCCTGCTGGAGGTCATTTTGCAGGGCTCTGGCAGTGCTCCTCCTGCTCCTCCTTGCACAAAGGCGGAGGTAGCAGTCCTGCTGCTGGGTTGTTGCCCTCCTACGGCCTCCTCCACGTCTCCTGATGTACTGGCCTGTCTCCTGGTAGCGCCTCCATGCTCTGGACACTACGCTGACAGACACAGCAAACCTTCTTGCCACAGCTCGCATTGATGTGCCATCCTGGATGAGCTGCACTACCTGAGCCACTTGTGTGGGTCGTAGACTCCGTCTCATGCTACCACTAGAGTGAAAGCACAGCCAGCATTCAAAAGTGACCAAAACATCAGCCAGGAAGCATAGGAACTGAGAAGTGGTCTGTGGTCACCACCTGCAAAACCAGTCCTTTATTGGGGGGTGTCTTGCTAATTGCCTATATTTTCCACCTGTTGTCTATTCCATTTGCACAACAGCATGTGACATGTATTGTCAGTCAGTGTTGCTTCCTAAGTGGACAGTTTGATTTCACAGAAGTGTGATTGACTTGGAGTTACATTGTGTTGTTTAAGTGTTCCCTTTATTTTTTTGAGCAGTGTATTTCAACCATATCCCGTTGCTGACAGGTGTATAAAATCGAGCACACAGCCATGCAATCTACATAGACAACCATTGGCAGCAGAATGGCCTTACTGAAGAGCACAGTGACATTTAATGTGGCACCGTCATAGGATGCCACCTTTTCAACAAGTCACTTCGTCAAACTTCTACCCTGCTAGTGCTGCCCCGGTCAACTGTAAGTGCTGTTATTGTGATGTGGAAAGGTCTAGGAGCAACAATGGTTCAGTCGCAAAGTGGTAGGCCACACAAACTCACAGAACGGGACCGCAGAGTGCTGAAGCTTGTAGCGCGTAAAAATAGTCTGTCCTTGGTTGCAACACTCACTACCGAGTTCCAAACTGCCTCTGGAAGCAACGTCAACACAATAACTGTTCGTCGGGAGCTTCATGAAATGGGTTTCCATGGCCGAGCAGCCGCACACAAGCCTAAGATCACCATGCGCAGTGCGAAGCGTCGGCTGGAGTGGTGTAAAGCTCACCGCCATTGGACTCTGGAGCAGTGGAACAGCGTTCTCTGGAGGGATGAATCACGCTTCACCATCTGGCAGTCTGACAGACGAATTAGGGTTTGGAGGATGCCAGGAGAACGCTACCTGCCCGAGTGCATAGTACCAAATGTAAAGTTTGGTGGAGGAGGAATAATGGTCTGGGGCTGTTTTTCATGGTTCGGGCTAGGCCCCTTAGTTCCAGTGAAGGGAAATCTTAACACTACAGAATACAATTACATTCTAGACGATTCTGTGCTTCCAACTTTGAGGCAACGGTTTGGGGAAGGCCCTTTCCTGTTTCAGCATGACAATGCCCCCGTGCACAAAGCGAGGTCCATACAGAAATGGTTTGTCGAGATCGGTGTGGAAGAACTTGACTGGCCTGCACAAAGCCCTGACCTCAACCCCATCAAACACCTTCGGGATGAATTAAAACGCAGACTGCGAGCCAGACCTAATCGCCCAACATCAGTGCCCGACCTCACTAATGCTCTTGTTGCTGAATGGAAGCAAGTCCATACAGCAATGTTCCAACATCTAGTGGAAAGCCTTCCCAGAAGAGTGGAGGATGTTATAGCAGCAAAGGGGGAACCAACTCCATATTAATGCCCATGATTTTGGAATGAGATGTTCGACGAGCAGGTGTCCACATACTTTTGGTCACGTAGTGTATTTTTTTCACCATAAAAATGCACCTTTATAATAAAGCATTGCATGCATCTATTATCTATATTGCAGACTAATGTAAGCCTACTATTCCTACTGTGATGAGTAGATTGGATAGTCATAATGTAGGCTATTAATATAACTCAGTCTAATCACTCAGTGCGTAGTGGCATAGGCCTATAGGCTAAATCAGAGACGTTTCTTCTCTTTTCTTTGCACAGGAAAAATTTGGCCTTTGATAAACACATTTCATGCAATTCTACTACACTTTATATGACTGGAGACATTAGCAGAATCTTTTTTAATACGACAAATCACAGGGTCGCCTAGGCCTACTCTGCTGACACTGACAAACAGATAAATAAAAACGACCTTGTCTTGAATGCAACCATGTAATCTAGCACAATATGATGTGCATCTAGCTTGAAAGAGGATATTATTTTCCCAAAAAACTTTCCAGTGGCACTGGCCCAATGATAATTTGTTGAGAAAATGTATGGACATTACAGCATAGGATAAAGGCCTCAAGGGAATAGGGGGCATTATTTTACTTTACTTTAAAATGTATGCCAAACAAAAACCATTGATTTAAAGGTTTAGCAAACCATACAACTCTATGCACAAGGACTACTTTTAACAATTTCCACTGATAATTATACAAAAACACATTTACTGGAAAAACTGTGAAGATGCAAAGTTTGGTAACAGAATTTTGGTAAAATCCCCCTCAGTTTTATTCTACTGTAGGTTCACCAGCTGACCTCTATCAAGACATCCATGTCAACAGGGATGTAGCTCAGTTGGTAGAGCATGGCGTTTGCAGGGTTGTGGGTTCGATTCCCACGGGGGGCCAGTATGACATTTTTTAAAATTAATGTATGCACTCACTAACTTTAAGTCGCTCTGGATAAGAGTGTCTGCTAAATGACTAAAATGTAAATGTAACTGGATTTACACTTTGAAGATGAGCAATGGTGCAGCAGCATCAGTTTCTACTTTTATTACTTCGTCCTTTTCCAGATATAAAAGGAGACATCCCTCAGTTAGACAAAATGGTTGTCATATGCTGTGCATATCTGGTCAATCTGAATGATTCTGTTGTGCCAGTTGAGTAGAGCCCCGTCACCTTGTAGTCATGACAAAAGTGCCCCCTTTAATTGAATCGGTTTAGCAATAACTGCCAACTAAACAGAAACAAAGTTTTACAGTAATATATTTATCTACATACAGTGGGGAGAACAAGTATTTGATACACTGCCGATTTTGCAGGTTTTCCTACTTACAAAGCATGTAGAGGTCTGTAATTTTTATCATAGGTACACTTCAACTGTGAGAGACGGAATCTAAAACAAAAATCCAGAAAATCACATTGTATGATTTTTAAGTAATTAATTTGCATTTTATTGCATGACATAAGTATTTGATCACCTACCAACCAGTAAGAATTCCGGCTCTCACAGACCTGTTAGTTTTTCTTTAAGAAGCCCTCCTGTTCTCCACTCATTACCTGTATTAACTGCACCTGTTTGAACTCGTTACCTGTATAAAAGACACCTGTCCACACACTCAATCAAACAGACTCCAACCTCTCCACAATGGCCAAGACCAGAGAGCTGTGTAAGGACATCAGGGATAAAATTGTAGACCTGCACAAGGCTGGGATGGGCTACAGGACAATAGGCAAGCAGCTTGGTGAGAAGGCAACAACTGTTGGCGCAATTATTAGAAAATGGAAGAAGTTCAAGATGACGGTCAATCAACCTCGTGGGGCATCAATGATCATGAGGAAGGTGAGGGATCAGCCCAGAACTACACGGCAGGACCTGGTCAATGACCTGAAGAGAGCTGGGACCACAGTCTCAAAGAAAACCATTAGTAACACACTACGCCGTCATGGATTAAAATCCTGCAGCGCACGCAAGGTCCCCCTGCTCAAGCCAGCGCATGTCCAGGCCCGTCTGAAGTTTGCCAATGACCATCTGGATGATCCAGAGGAGGAATGGGAGAAGGTAATGTGTTCTGATGAGACAAAAATATAGCTTTTTGGTCTAAACTCCACTCGCCGTGTTTGGTGGAAGAAGAAGGATGAGTACAACCCCAAGAACACCATCCCAACCGTGAAGCATGGAGGTGGAAACATCATTCTTTGGGGATGCTTTTCTGCAAAGGGGACAGGACGACTGCACCGTATTGAGGGGAGGATGGATGGGGCCATGTATCGCGAGATCTTGGCCAACAACCTCCTTCCCTCAGTAAGAGCATTGAAGATGGGTCGTGGCTGGGTCTTCCAGCATGACAACGACCCGAAACACACAGCCAGGGCAACTAAGGAGTGGCTCCGTAAGAAGCATCTCAAGGTCCTGGAGTGGCCTAGCCAGTCTCCAGACCTGAACCCAATAGAAAATCTTTGGAGGGAGCTGAAAGTCCGTATTGCCCAGCGACAGCCCCAAAACCTGAAGTATCTGGAGAAGGTCTGTATGGAGGAGTGGGCCAAAATCCCTGCTGCAGTGTGTGCAAACCTGGTCAAGACCTACAGGAAACGTATGATCTCTGTAATTGCAAACAAAGGTTTCTGTACCAAATATTAAGTTCTGCTTTTCTGATGTATCAAATACTTATGTCATGCAATAAAATGCAAATTAATTACTTAAAAATCATACAATGTGATTTTCTGGATTTTTGTTTTAGATTCCGTCTCTCACAGTTGAAGTGTACCTATGATAAAAATTACAGACCTCTACATGCTTTGTAAGTAGGAAAACCTGCAAAATCGGCAGTGTATCAAATACTTGTTCTCCCCACTGTATGTATGAATATATAAAATGTAATTTGGAAAAAAGTATTTTATGTTCATCTCTGCTTTCTCTTACCCCATTGAATAACATTTATTTCTTACAGCCTAAACTATGCTTTCTTTCTTTTAGCGTAGACAATATAATTGTTGTGATAGTCTTAGGTAAACCATCTTCCTTATGACAGTGGCACAGCAGCACCTCCAAGTGCCACTCAGACCATCTGGGAGAAGAGTATCTGGCATTGAACTTGGTAGTAGTAGTTGTATGTTTTAAGCTAAGGATCCCATCATCTCCTGCTTCCAGACATTACAAGGGTTGGAATTGCACTAAACAATCTGAGGTCAGCACAAGGCGTGTACAACATCTGGTATAATGGTTAGCCTCATATACACTGAGTGTACAAAACATTAAGAACTCTTTCCATGACATAGACTGACCAGATGAATCCAGGTGAAAGCTATGATCCCTTATTAATGTCACTTGTTAAATCCACTTCAAATCAGTGAAGGGGAGGAGACAGGTTAAAAATGGACTTTTAAGGATTTTCAATTGAAACATGAATTGTGTGTGTGTTCCATTCAGAGGGTGAATGAGAAAAACAAAGTAGAATCAGGTGTTAGTGCTCCAGTTGTAATAGGTTTATACATTATGTGTGACTTTTAAACTGTACTTTGTTTACAACATTTGCTAACATAGGCACACCCATACAAGGATGTTCCCTTATTCTCTTGGGACATTGATCGGGACCTCTTCATCTCCAGACAGGGTTTCACAGCTCTCTGTATCTGACAGAAAACATCACAATGAAACAGGCTTCATTATACTGAAATTAGACAGCACTGAATATCATGTTGCTATTTCTCTCTGTCCTCATAGTTTTCTTCGATAGGGGACTGGATAATCTTTTCATAATGTCCTCCCACAAAGGTACCTGTCCTATCCAGAGTAGCCTACTCTCTCCCCTTCTCTGACAACTGGAGCTGCTAATCCTTTCACCCTCTTCCATGCCATGCCTGTAGCTGAATATATCTAATTCACCTAGCTATACTATACTAGCTAGCTAGCTAACAATACGTTAGCAGCTCATTTGAGTTAGCCTGCACATTAACATTAAGTTACTGTAGCAAGCTAGCTAGCTAATTATACATAGTTTTTATATCATTAAAAAAATATATTTACTTACTTGAATAAGTTCTCCTACTGCCTCTGTTTTCAAGGTCCTTAGAAAAAAGGAAATCGTGTTTTTGGTGGTAGCAAAACGAAGCCAGCCATGTGGACGATTGGAGGACACACAGGGCAACAAAGTTCCAACAGACTGACTCTGGTCTTCCAACAAGGCTCCTGGTGTGGTTGCTAGGTGATGTGACGCAACTGCAACCTCTCTATATGTACACATTTAGGCAAATCCAGAGGGGGTTAAACAACAAGCAATTATGGAGCGTCTCTTTTTTCTCTTTAATTGTCTGTTTTGAATCCATCCATCCTGACAGAGGCGAGAGGAAGGAGAGAGGGGGTGGAGGATGGACAACTGGAGGGGATGAAGAGAAGGGAAGCTGAGGGGTGGTGATGGGCCTTGGGCATGCATATTTAACAGGATAGGATTCAACAAAAGAAGGGGGGATTTTGCATCGGGCCATGTGTGGCTACCTCCACATGCCTGGTCCTCATGGGGAGTTTAGGGACACAAGTGGAGGGGAACCCAGCAAGGTGAATGGGAAGGGTGGCAGACTTGAACTGAATGTGTCCATAGTTAGCTCACCTTAGCTAGCTACACAACATGGCAACATATGAGCAGGTCATCATCTATTTCAGGAAAACATTAACCCCTACTACAATGTTCAAGGGCTGGTTTCCTGAATCTCCCGAATGCCTAGCCTAGACTTCATCTGGATCCAAGAAACCGACTCCTTAGTGTCTGATGAATCTATAGTTAAATCTATAGTTAAAGACAAATAAGGCTTGTATCAATAATTCAATCTGCGCTGTCGACCCATGGTTGAGGCCAAGGCCATATTTCATTGATGGGTAAAGTTTCACATCCGCTATTTCAACTTCCCCTCGACTTCTGTTGAAATCAATGGCCTTTTAGATCAGTCAATTACCAAGAGTCTATTAGAGTTAAATCCACTGGGTCAAACTCAAACAGTCTCATCAAACCAAACCACTTGAGCCTTGATGAACTCTTATAAAATGGCCTTTTCTTGCCTTCAAAAAGCTATGCCAGCGCCTCTATCTTAAAGATGCAGTATAGCACTGTGACTGGCCTCCAGTTTGCAAATCTCGTAAGACTCTATTTTAGGGCCCTAATTTGTATTTCAGTCTCACAGACGGCTAGGCAAATGTATCTGAAAAAACCCACTTGCGCCACCTTCCTCCAGAGACAGGGTGAAGGCTGATAGATCGATGTCAGTGTTCCCAAGTAAAGCCCCTTTCACAGGATGGGTTTAGAAGTAGCGGCGGAGGGTTAATGGGCAGGAAGCATTGCGTTTCATTGTTTGTTTGCTGTTGGAAGTCGGGTAGTCGAATGAGGAAGGACAGTTAATGGGTGTTGCTTACTCTGTCACTCTCCCTGTCTTTGTCTGTCGCTCTCCCTCTCTCAGTCTCTCTCTTTCTGCATGCAGTGTCATCTTTCCGTATGACACTGATTGGAGTTTCACATTTTGTCCACCAACTCACTTTGCACATCTTCACATTTGAACCTCACGCCTTAACACTACCCAATTCTTGGAACACTTCCATTTGTCCGACAGTCATGTTTTCAATGTTTTCATCTGCTCGCTTCCCTCTCTCTCTCTCTCCCTCCAATACCTCCCTCCCCTGCTCCAGATGCTTAACGGTTGCCTTCACCTACGTCGGTAACTGACACCATATGTGCAGCCAGGTGTCCCCAGGAGCCGACGCCAAGCCATGCTAAGGTGAGCTGCAATTAAGAGATACACCCCAGACCGTCAGACAAGCACCGGGAAAACCACATCACAATTATCTCCCTTCAGGATGAAGACACAATAAGCAGCCATATTTTTCCCACCCGGGGGTAATGATGGGTTTACTAGTGCTTGGGATTAAGCTGCACTCAGCAAATCTGGCGTCAGGTAGAGGATAAACTAACGTTATCTTACCTGAAGGCTTAATGTGTAGGGAATAAGATGTAACACTGACCTGAGGTCAGGTCTTTGGGAAATGTAATCCTACACCGCAAATCTAGCCCATTTCACATGGGCATGACACTTTGTCGGAGTTGGTGATATGGTGGTGAGTTATGGGCTGGGTATGTTTGTTAATTTTATCTACGAAAGAGACGACTTGGCCTAATGTGGACATTTAATGCCTTTAGATAAGAACATTTAATGCCTTTAGATAAGACCTTTTAATCACTATCGCAGGTTGTTGATAGATTATGTGCCAGTCACACCAAGGTCTCCAGGTGAGGTTATCATGGAGATCAGGGTCCTAATTGGTGGTTGGTTACTGGACTGTACATGACTAGCAAAAAACACACACATTACACCTTTGTAGTGTGTCAGCCAGCATGCAAAAAAAAGACACACCAACAAGAACTGTGCTCATCCTACGGTATCAAGGGCAGAGCACATCAATGAGCTGCAGACCAAAGAGAAAACTTCCCACAGTTTGTGTGTTACAGATGTAGGATCTTAATTTGAGCCAGTTTGCTACAGCAGGAAAATAATCCTGCAGCAACAGGAAATGTGAATTATTATGTGGATTATAATTAATGGACATTTTTTGTAGGGCTTGATATATTTTTCGTTAGGGCAAATCAAGTTCGGCATTTTAAAGTAGAAATTACAAACTTCAGAAGCCTTGTTAAACCTTGAATACACTACAAGTTTGCATTTCCAGCTATGCAGGAACATTTTCAGCAACAAAAGAGTGATCAAATTAAGATCCTACATCTGTAGTGTGTGTGTGAAAACGTGAATATTCAACACCCCCGTTTTCTTTCCCTCCGTTTTCCCTTTCTAACTTCTTCTTTTGGTAGAAGGTCACCCCATTTGAATATTCCCTCGTTAAAAGCGCCACAATTCTGCCCCCTTTGCCGGGGAAGTTAAAATGATCTAGCGGCACGCTACATCAAAGCCAGCCCAACTTCAAAAAATGATTTCTCTCCATTATGGAGAAAAAAGTACCTTGTCGCATTAAGTTAAGAAAAACAGGCAACAGCTGCCTAATTTAAAGGATTCAAAGCTTATGTGTCAATGCGATGACGCTGTGTCAGAGGATGGAGATAGAGAAAACGAGGGAGAGAGAGAGGAGAGAAGAGACTCGGGGCGAAAGCTTTGTTTTCATTATGAGCGAGGGAGCGATTGGAGAGCGAGAGAGAGCGAGAGAGAAGCGAGGGAGATTCCGCTCATTATGCCGTCACTTTGTATCAAACTGCTTATTTACATTTCCGATTACATTCCCCGGCGCAAACGGCGAGATCTATCAGCGGTGGAGAGAAAGGACGAACGAGATAATGAGAAACAACTATTCCTCCTCTTCAAAAACAAATACGCTTGTGTGTCTGAATAATAGTCCAGGGTAGTTTTTCCTACACCTTGTATAGGTGTTGATGTGCGCAAACCGAACAAAAATCTAATCAAAATGTTTTTTAAAGCCCCTTTTACATCAGCAGATGTCACAAAGTGCTTATACAGAAACCCAGCCTAAAACCCCAAACAGCAAGCAATGCAGATATAGAATGCATTACTTGTGAGTAAAGGCCTATACTAATGCATGTCTCGTGAGTGTACGAAGTATCCACTCATTCTGGCCTACGTGTATGTTTATAGGGGACCGTTTGGTTAACATTAAACACAAGCGTTCAGATGATGACTGATGATTAGAACCCCACTATCTATGGCTGCGTCTGACTACACAGCTGATTCAAATAACCAACTCCTCATCAAGCTTTGATTATTTGAATCAGCTGTGTAGTACTAGAGTAAAAACCAAAACTTTCACCCAGGGGGGGCCCCAGGACCGAGTTTAGGAAACCCTGCACTACAGTATATAGGGAATAGGGTGCCATTTCAGATCTAAAGTGGTGCACTACAGCAGGGTTTCCCAAACTCGGTCCTGGGGCCCCCCCTGGGTGAACGTTTTAGTTTTTGCTCTAGCACTACACAGCTGATTCAAATAATCAAAGCTTGATGAGGAGTTGGTTATTTGAATCAGCTGTGTAGTGCTAGGGCAAAAACCAAAACGTGCACCCAGGGGGGGCCCCAGGACCGAGTTTAGGAAACCCTGCACTACAGTATATAGGGAACAGGGTGCCATTTCAGACCTACTCTATTGTCCTAGAGGCCCCAGCTGAGAGTTGACTGATGCCATACTGTTGCCTATAGAATGAGTGGCTTAGAGAGATGTAAGGGATCTACTGGGTTGGCCATTGGGCAGGGTGCGGTGGGTTTGGGGGGAACATCATTAAGAATGAGACTGGGACTGGTACCAGCTACCCTCTTTTGTTTCCAGCCATCTTTCATCTTCTCCCTCTCTTTTTCTCTCACTTCTTCTCTCTTGGGCCTTGCTCCTCCGTCGTTCTGTGAACTACAAAGAGGGGGATGGGAGAGGGAGTGTGGCATCGCGGCTCAAAGGAAGCCAAAGGGTTGGCCGTCATTATCAATTTTTTACTTGTTTTCTCACTCTCTTTCACTACCTACCATCTCTCCTCTCTATCGCTCTCTTTCTCCCCATCTCAGTCTCTCTATCCCCTTCTCTTTGCCCCTCCCGTTCCTAGAGCAACGAGCAACGTAGGCCCTGTAATTCGAGACAGATTCTTTACTGTATGGAACAAAGGTGGCCCGGGATGAAACATCCATTAGCAACAAAGGATGTGGCTTTTCTTCTGCATCAAATAATTGCACAAGAAGGAAACAGAACGAGAGAAAGAGAGAGAGAGAGAGAGAGAGAGAGAGAGAGAGAGAGAGAGGCGGGGGGAGGTTGCTTCCCTTGGAATAAACAAGGCTAGGTGATTAGTGTGTGTGTGTGTGTGTGTGTGTGTGTGTGTGTGTGTGTGTGTGTCTACATGCGTGCACGTGTGTTTGTGCATGCGTGTGTGTCCCGCTTGGTTAATAGAATGTTGTTGTTTTTTCGACTAACAGGGCAACCTGAATTCATGTTTGGCATTCTGTCTCTTTGAAGAGCATGCAGGACAATGAGTTCCAGTTGCTACCTCGGAGGATTCTATGGGCACGGCTCTATGGTAACACGCGTAGGATCCAGGTCAATACGCCATTGATTTAACACGGCCCTGGATGCTTGAGAGATGAAAGGAGGAAGAAGAATTTGCTTTGAATTAGCGAAAAACTGCACCCTCCTATTTCTAATCAAAAGTACCTTTTCACCGGTAACGCCATGTATTCCTTTGTGTAATAAACAAACAACTAAATGTCTACAGAATAGTTTGGGTTTCTGTTTTTGTGTGAATATACACTGTGTATGCAGAGGAGGTGTCAGAGATATGCTAGGAATATCAAGGAAGCATATGGCTATGGTGACTTACGGCGCAATTAGTCAACGGAGAAGAGCTCGACACCCACTCACTCGTCACTCTGCAAAGTAGCAAACGAATCCACAGAGCCAGGAGAGACGCCGCAAACAACAAAGATGTCTTGTTGTCTGAAGAAAGATAAAGCGGGGGGGATTCTCACTGCTCTCAAACAAACAAACCAAGAAAGCAACAAAACCAAGAAAGTTATCTTCTCTTTCAAAAAAGAAATTGCAATTTCTCAAACACAAAGAAAGTTTGTTTGCCGAGTTTGTATCAAGTTTCTAAAAAATAAATAAAATAAATAACTCTGCATCAATAAATTCATATTATTTCTTTAGCTTTTTTCAAATCTTGGGAGCTACAATTAATTTATGAAGCTGCATGTGTCCACCTTGCCCAGTACACAGACAATAGTAGTGTCCTTTTTTAGTAGCAAAGACAGACACATGTACTGTACACACACACACACGTGTTTTACTATCCTTGTGGGGAACAAACAATTTATTCCCATTCAAAATCCTATTTTCCCTAACCCCAAACCCCTAATCTAACTCTAATCATAAACCTAACCCCTATCCCTTAACCCCAATTCTAATCCTAATTGTAAACCTAACCCTAAACCTAACTCCTAAGCCTAAAATAGCCTTTTTCCTTCTGGGATTCGGCGAAATGTCCCCACTTGTCCGAATTGTCCTTGTTTTACGATCCTTGTGAGGACTTCTGGTCCCCATAAGGATGGTAAAACCAAACACCCACACACAGAGAGAGAGAGAGCGAGAGAGAGACAGCGAGAGAGAGAGAGAGACACAGAGAGAGAGAGAGAGAGAGAGAGAGAGACACAGAGAGAGAGAGAGAGAGAGAGAGAGAGAGAGAGAGAGAGAGAGAGAGAGAGAGAGAGAGAGCGAGAGAGAGAGAGCAAGAGAGAGCAAGAGAGAGAGAGAGAGAGAGCGAGAGAGAGACAGCGAGAGAGAGACAGCGAGAGAGAGAGAGAGAGAGAGACATCGAGAGAGACATCGAGAGAGACAGAGAGAGAGAGAGAGAGAGAGAGAGAGAGAGAGAGAGAGAGAGAGAGAGAGAGAGAGAGCAAGAGAGAGAGAGAGAGAGAGATGAGAGAGAGAGAGAGAGAGAGAGAGAGAGACAGGGGGTCAAACACACCAACCGGTCCCCCCCTTCTCCCCCTTGCGCCCATAAAAAAAGACCCCAAAATGGCAAGCGTTTAAAATAAAAGGGGCTGATGCGCGCGCACACAAAAAGAGAGCGAGAGCGAGACAGGCGACATCAAAGAGCAAGAGTCAAAATAGGAAACACACAGGAAAGAGTGAGACAGAAAAAGATAAAGAGGGCTGCAAAAAGCAAAAGAAAGGAGGAAATAAATAGTGGCGAAGAAAGGAAGGAGGGAGGGAGGGGTGAGAGAGGAAGATAGAAAAATGAGAGAGAGAGAGAGAGAGAGAGAGAGAGAGAGAGAGAGAGAGAGAGAGAGAGAGAGAGAGAGAGAGAGAGAGAGAGAGAGAGAGAGAGAGAGAGAGAGAGAGAGAGAAAAGAGGAAGTTAATTATGCATTTCCGAACCTGGTCGATGTAGTCCTCGGGGAATCGCCTCCGCACCTCCGGATCTGTAAATAATTTGACAGATAATATTAATTGCTTTGGATTAGTGAGCAGGCCGAGTACAGCACATTAATATTTGATCAGAGGATGATCGGGACCCTGGCAGGGGGGATCGGAGGAGGGCAGCTGAGGCTGCCTGGCTGATTAGGGGCCAGAGAGGGAGGTGTTACTACCCCCCCCCCCCCCCCCCAATCCCCTCCTTCCCTTCCGCCTCCACCCCCCCCCCACCAACCCATCCACCCTCTTCCTCCTTTCTCCGGAAAAAGAGAGCTGAGAAAAAATAAAAAAAAGTAAAGGAGTGTATTTGATGATCCACTTTTCTCAGTTGGTGGGGGTGGGGGGTGTGGGGGGACTAAGCTGTCTTGCTTAACCTCCTACTGGAGTGCCTGTTGAAGTCTAACCTAAGGGATGAGAATAGGGGGGGGTCATTTTTCTGTCCATCTAACATCACATAGCAGGTGTAAAAAGACGCCTGAGTTGAGTCCCCATATCAGTTTTTCAGGGGAAACAGAAGTTAGGTTGAAAATACTGTATCCCTGAAAACCGTAAACATCCGCTTTTCTACCGAGTGTGTTGTCCATCAAATGATTGCTAATTATTGTATTTCATTGATGGTTGTGATTTTTGTTTTGTTTGGGCAGCTGCACAAGCGGATAATCTGTCCAGGTTACTGAATCAAAGACAACTATCCGAAACTCTCTACCTAAAGGCTCAACCCAAAACCCTCACCCCTGAGGGGGCTGACTCGGTTCCACCCGTCTGCTGGACTAACCACAGCCACTAGACTTCCAGGCTACATTACTGGAAACATCAGGTATCTGCTTAGGACATTGAGGTTCCAGCATCCGCCAAAGCTAAAAAGTCCCTACAACACAACAAATTCTTCCAATCCAGAGACACTTAATTAAAAAGAAACGACAACAGAGCAGAAGAGTCAGAATGTCAGAGGTAATTCCAACTCAGGACATATGTCTACAATATCTGCTGGGTTACTGATGTGCGTCTGTGCACTTGGCTTCCTGCCCACCCTACCAGTCTAACCCGCCTGCCAGTCTGCCCGTCTGCTCATCTGGGGGTCAGTCTACCAGCTGCATCTCAGGTGTGAGTCGGTGTGAGTCTGTACATGGGTACGACATGGCAACCCCCGGTCTGTGGCCGCTTTATAGGCAGGCAGATGTGGGGGCGCTGAGCGGCACTCTCCAGACTAACTGTCTGTGGCAGCTGTATTGGCTGGCAGATGTGGGCGCTGAGCGGCACTCTCCAGGCTAACTGTGTTGTTGATTAATGAGAGAGGGTTATAGCTGGGATGGCTGCCAACAACAGGGCTGATATGGTTGCTAATGCTAATTCTAAATGATGGATAGTCTTAGGTCGTGAAGAGCTGATAATGTCGCTGGTAATGTAAGGGACAATGTGAGTGTTTGTCAGACAGTTGGTTTGATTCGACAAATTCAATATACAAAATAAATGGTGCTTTCATCCTTACAACATTAGCATCACCGTATACTATTAGTTGTCTTTCCTGTAATGAAGAGTTACTCCAGATAGCGTTATACTCGTCAAAGTGAAACATACAACAAACTTTGTCTTTGACAAACAAGTCAGTGAAAACTACATTGAAATATAAAAAGCTTTATAAGACAGTACGCTGAGGTACTGCTTCTCTGCTCGGCTCACTGAACAGGTCTCATCACCTCCAACAGAAACAGAGCATCAAACAGGAGTGTGGGAGTTCTGTGCTTGGCTAATGACCATGACAACCTTTTGCCGTGCCAAAATAGATTTGTTGTTTTCTTTTAGACCACCACAAGCAGTCAGCCAGGTTAGCTCCAAGGCAATGAACGTGAGGGGCCGTTTTCACAGATACTGTATTTGTTTGATTGTACAATATTAAGAACAAGCTAAAACAGTAGAATATAATTCACTCCAACAGTGAACACTAATGCTGAATTAAGACAGCTTAGTTGGTTGTAATCTTGGAATTTCTTAACCAGGCAGGTTTTGCACACACACACCAGCACACAAAAGGCCATGGATGATATCAACTGGAGGGGATGACATGGTGAGCTGAAGAAGAAGAAGAAGAAGAAGAAGAAGAAGAAGAAGAAGAAGAAGAAGAAGAAGAAGAAGAAGAAGAAGAAGAAGAAGAAGAAGAAGAAGAAGAAGAAGAAGAAGAAGAAGAAGAAGAAGAAGAAGAAGAAGAAGAAGAAGAAGAAGAAGAAGAAGAAGAAGAAGAAGAAGAAGAAGAAGAAGAAGAAGAAGAAGAAGAAGAAGAAGAAGAAGAAGAAGAAGAAGAAGAACCCCTTTGGCCCACACTACAGAGTGAGAGACAGAAAAAGAAAATAAGAAAAAAAAGAGAGATGGAGAGAGAAATTGCCTCACTCTGTCACTTCACAGGCCATAGTTGCTGAGAGAGGATCCCCTTTTGAAGGGCTCTGCACCCAAATCTGCTCCATGTGCACTTCATCTTCAACACACACACTCATACTTAGGGCTGTTGCGGTGACCGTATTACCGCCACACCGGCAGTAATGAGTCATGACCGCAGTAAAATTCCACATGACTGTTGAGTCACGGTAATCTCCTCTTATGCACTCTGGACATGCGTTGGTAGTACCCAACTCACTAACGACCATCAGGTCGCTAATAGCCTGGTACTCAGGGCTCTATTGTCCCTCTAACCACTCTGACATCAATGCGAATGCAATTGAAAATCACATCAAACACTTATTTATTATGGACAATAGAGCACAACGAAATGGACTGTGCTTTCTAAGGTGCATACATTATTTTTTTTTTTATACGCATATATACGAGCCCAAGCCCGAAAAAAATAACCCAGAATTAAAATCATGATTGTGCCGTTGTACACTACATAGCCTAGCGCATATTACGCAAGGCAGAAAAACATTTTTTTTAAATGATTTAAGATGTCTTTGGTAAATAATTGGTCTAGCCTAAACTCCAAAATTAAACAAATTCTAGTAATCACCTTTGAGTGTGGACTGTATTATTATGCATACTGAATGGACTGGTCTTATGCTATGCTCCAAATGTTCTATCCATGAGTCTGGGAGAGAACTCATAGGCCTAGGCAATGTTGTTGGTTCATTGATTGTGCAGGGCGGCCTACAGTTAGCCTACAATTATAGTGAATTTGTATTTGATTTTGAATAGCCTAGTAATAGGGAATTTTTTATATTTTCATAATTAATAGGCTGACACATTACCTTTAGCTACAGAATATCTCACCACCGTGAGTTTCCATTTCCTCCTCTCTTTCCTTCATTCCTTTCTCGAGCACGCAGAGAGAGGGGCTGTCAACAGTTTAATGAAATATGTTTTGTTGTGAAAACCTATTACTATCGATGTTCCCGAACAGATTTCACTTGGTTTCCCAAATTAAGCACTGGGTAGCTGCAGGAACAGGGCTGGAGGGCCTGTGGCATACAGAGTTTGGGCAGAATATCACCTGTCGCGCAGCGAGAGGCTGCATGCTCCTCAAACAGTGGTTGATGCGTGGATTGAAATAAGTGAAATAAGTGCTCTTATAAACCCATCCACTACAAAGAGGAGGATCCCAGCTGCTATTATATTTATTTCTCAGCTGCTCATATTAAGAACATGCTCTGCTATAAAACCGGAGTAGCCTACCCAGCATGATTGAAAAATTAACCGGTGGGAAAGCGGCATCCATTCGCTATTGGAGTGCATACTGATGACATGCATTTTTTCCCCTCCCCCTCTTCCTGCTATTTGATAATGGGCCATTCTAAATCGAAACTCAATTTACATATTAGTAAAGTCAAGATTAAATTGAGAATAGTCTGATGGGTGAAAATATGACCACTTAATGAGAGAACTGTGTGTGCAGCCTGAGGCAAGGAACAGAGCGCAGTATTTTATTTAGACTTTCTCAAATCATCAATAGCCTGTAGTCACGTCATGCAGCCCATATATGTTTTCATTTCTGAGACATTCTAAGATTTGCATCATTCACAACTAAAGTTACCAAATAACTCTAAATCTAGCGTATAGGACCTGTTTCAAATGATCACTTTTACACTCAACATAGCCACTTCATATCCACACTCGCTCCAAAAAATCCTTTATATTTTATTCAGCTAAATTCAATTCTATTCTTCTTACTATAAAATCATATAATATAAAATAATGGCACGAGACTTATAAGCATATCTTGTCTGGTAAATGAACAAGCCTACAGCCTATGGCATGGAGCATAGCCAGATAACATACAGTAGACCAACTCATATTCTGTTCTTCTGAAATACATTTTCTTCATATCATAATTTTTCTTTAGACCTACCTAAAATAAATAATGGATTTATTGTGATGGTGTATATTACATTTTTTTTTTTTAATGTAGATGTTCCAAAGGCGCGCATCAGCGGCTTGTATGAGGCTTGGAGATGCTAAACGTGTTTATGTTAATTATTGGTCAGTTACTGTGAGACCGGCAGTCTTTTGCATGGCAATAACCGGCTGACCAAATGTAATGACCGCCACAGCCCTCCTCTCACACACACACACACACACACACACACACACACACACACACACACACACACACACACACACTTTATTGGTGTAAGGATTTACTTAATTCCTCTTTCACAAAAGTCGGTTAGGTCTCTTATCAATACCTGCTGCGACACTAGAACTCAACAACTCACCACATGAAAACATCAAGTTAGAGGTCAACAGGTCAAATCAATCAAGAACAGGTGGTGGGAAAAATAAGTCAAATGAAGGTTACAGAGATAATGCATTTATAAGAATGCTTTAAGTACAGAAATGTTTTGCTCAGTGAGAAATCAATATCCAACTAGTCAGTGACAACAGTGTGGAGTTTGGAGTTTGTGACAGCAACTATGTGAGCTTATAACAGTATTATAGACACTATGTCCAGGGATTTCCTATGAACTTCTACTGTATGTAGAATAACTTCTTCTTGTGTGGCGTGTGAGTGCCATACAGCAACACAGATTACATATAAGTGTTTGTGAGAGTCTCAGCTTTTCATAGATGTGTAGTTTGTAGATCAAACCATTCGGACTCTACACACGTTTTTTTGCGAGAAGACCCAGCCCCGGAACCTTTCTGGATCCGCCCTTGTCTCACAAAAACAATCCTGATTTCACAGGATCTTAAAGTCAAACTGTTCTGTTTGATCAGAGTAGTTATTTTTTGTGAGGAGGGGTCACAGGAACTAATCCGAGCCCCAGACCCCTTTCAGCTTTTTTCCATCTTAGAGGATTGGAACATGTAGCGGCGACAAATTACGAGGAATGGCAAGAATGGCTTCCCTGCAAGACTCCTATTATATTTATGACTTAAGACAATGCCAAGAACAAGAGTGTGGGCGTGTTTGAATACTTTAATACTTTCAAACGCATCCTTCCCTTATCCATTCATTCCTTTCTTGCTAGAAGAACATGGACAAGGAGAACACTGAAGAACTCTGGCCTAAAGGCTACAAGGGACTGACAAACTCTGGCCTAAAGGCTACAAGGGACTGACAAACTCTGGCCTAAAGGCTACAAGGGACTGACAAACTCTGGCCTAAAGGCTACAAGGGACTGACAAACTCTGGCCTAAAGGCTACAAGGGACTGACAAACTCTGGCCTAAAGGCTACAAGGGACTGACAAACTCTGGCCTAAAGGCTACAAGGGACTGACAAACTCTGGCCTAAGGGCTACAAGGGACTGACAAACTCTGGCCTAAAGGCTACAAGGGACTGACAAACTCTGGCCTAAAGGCTACAAGGGACTGACAAACATCTGAAGGTCCAATCTGCATCTTCTTTGCTTAGGCACTTTTCTCATAATCAACTCCATAATAGCATTCTATGGGCACCTTCTCTACCTATATCCAACAAACTATGAGGACCACCACACTAACGTCAGAATCTGACGAAAGGCAAAACCTCTATGGCCTCCCCCAAAAAAACACACCAAATATTTCACACTCTTCTCTATTTCTTTCTGTATGATTTATGGCTCTTTCTGTGCATTCCCACCCCTCCTTTTCTACTCCTGAAAATAAAGAGGTCTACGGTTGGTTGGTGCTATAGACTGTGCTGGGAGAAGGGAGGGGGTAGGTGGGAGGCATGGGACCCCAGAGACTGGGAGGGATGTGAGGAGGATCTGTCCAATGATCTGGGCCTAATCCCCCCAGGGCTCTGGGACCGGGGCACTCGGAGGCAGCCAGGCTGTGTTGACTCCACAAATTGAGTCAACAGAGGACTGCTGACCTTGCTCGCACACAGGTAACAATTCCCCAAACCCTCTGCTGCAGCTCCACTTAAATCACTAGGTCTGTGTGGAGGAGGATAGAGGAGAGTGTGCAGGTATAGTACAGATAGTCTTTTCTAGATTCTCTTTTTTTTCTATATTATACTTTTCTGTATTATATCTGTATTTTTGGAGGTTAGGTTGGATGAGATGGGGGACGGCAAAATAGCTAGGCTAACACCGCTTGCACTTAACTAGCAGAAATTAAAACCATTTGTTTAGAAACTAAACAAGATATAAAATAGCCACTTTGACTGAATTGGGTTTAAATAGTAGTTCCTATTACTGCAGGTGGCAAGGCATGCATCTTCACCTGAGTGACACCAACTGTCTTTATGACTTTCCCTGAAATTTACTAGGCAAGAGTGACAAGAATGCCAGAACAAAGCCTACACAAATTTAACTGGAGGACAAGCTAAGGTGCAAAACATCACAGACGGATATTATTTACTGAGTTAATCATTTGAAACAAATAATATTTTTCCCTCAACAAATTTTAGAAGGTATTTCAAATACTCAATGAATGATCTTTCTCTCTCTCTCCACACTGCGGCTCGCAAACGACAGGAGGTGAAGCTCACTCACGATAAAAAAATACTAAACAAAAACATATAATGGGCCCATTTATTTTTTCGAGTGGCATAAAACTTCCTGCCCCTCGTTGAGTGCTTCCTCTTGGGGTCCTCTGGGGGAGGGGGGGTCAGCGGGCTGGTGTTGGGGGGTGAATGGTGACGGATCCCCAGAGTGCTCCTTAGCTCTGCCGTGGCCTGCCCAACCCTGGCGACAGTTGCCAGGCGACAGGTCTCAACGAGGTGCAGCAGCGAGCGGCAGCAGCTGGCACGGCCTCGGAGCAGCCTTGAGTAGGGTTGGGGGTGAGGTGGGGGGGGATGTTGGAGAGGAACTCCCGTATAGTTTCAATGACCGCAGAGACTGTACTACATAACACCCTCCCCAACACACCCTTGGAGGGAGGGAGGGAGGGAGGGAGGGAGGGAGGGAGGGAGGGAGGGAGGGAGGCTCGTCTTTCGGCTGGCCCAGCAGGAGAAGACAAACACAGGACCACGTCCATCCTGGCTCTCTCTCCCCTGCCATGAGGATGGCAGTCTGGCCCCCTGACGAGGGGAGGGGTGAGGGGGGCCTCTGGGAAGCCAGGAGAGGGGTCTTGAGAGGGAAGGAGGTGGTATACCCTCTCTTGTCTCACCCCGTCATTACTCCTCAAAATACATCTGTGCAGAAAAATCACAGTGGGGAGTGTGTGTGTGTGTGTGTGTGTCTACGTCTGCTTCTGTAGAAAACACCAGACAGACTTGCGGTGGTTTTCCCCACACTTGGCCAGCCTCTAAAAACAATGGCACAGGCTGTCATCGTTTGAGACCTTGTGGGTTTAAAACAACCAAAAATGTGGAAAGAAAAAAATCCACACGTAGGGAAGGTTTCCAAGGAACAACGACTGAGAGCCTAAAATAGGCGAGCAGTGCCGACACGCTCGAGTTGATCCTGATCCTCCACCTGAAACTGATGTCATGGGCGTTCGCTCCCAGAGACTTTGCTTAATAACGCACTTTGTTTTATGGCACGGCTGGGAACACCAAGCCCTTTGGAAAAACACGAGTGGTGGTGGAATGGTTGTTCGGATTATTTGGAAAAGAGGAGAATTACATTTATAGATCCCTCACCTCTAATGAAACCGCCTTTTTTTTTTCAACTGAGAACAGATGACGCCCAGTCAAGAGTGATTTAATGGTGCACAAAATCCCTGAGCAAAAACAGTTGTGGGTTTCGATACTCGAGTGAAGGAGGGCTTTACGCTGAGAAGGCTTTTGGGTAGTAACTGTCAAAGATGTTGATAGTTGGCCAATGAGCATCAGTGGATAATAATAATAATATAATAATAATATGCCATTTAGCAGACACTTTTATCCATGAGTTGTGATTTGGTTTGCACATATACACATTATCTGGTATCGTTGCAGTACATGCTTGTAAATGGTGCTGCTACTTTCTATGGATCAACTGAGTGACAGCTCAGCAATTGAGAAAGAGACTTTGACCTGGGATAAAGCACTCAAAGTAGGTTGAGAGGTTTGTGCTGTGTTGGAGCAGGCAGTAAGACTGCTTCCTTTCTTTATCTCTTTACTTCATCGGCACTTGAGCAGGACAGGGGAAAGCAGGTCCTCCAGTTGGCTTCTGTTTTTCGTCAATAACTAGGGTACGGGTAGGGCTCGGATATCACTAAATTGATCATTAACATTTTGAAGCTGAGCCATTTGCCTGTGCTCTGCTGCGCAGTACATATCATGGTGTCATCACTGCATTCTTTAGCAAAAGTTTGTCTGGACCTCCTTGAATTAAATAAATATCACATAATTACGCTCTTTTTGTTTACAAAGCCCTGCTCCACAAGCTTCCGACTTACCTAACTCTACTGTTAAGATTTAAAATTACAAGTTATCAAACCTGTTCACAGGGTTGGTTAACTCTGGAGACTCCTTTGGTGTGTACAGAGTTAGGTAAATCAGCCTTTGGTTTCCTTGCACCTTATGTTTGGAATGATTTCCAAAGGATGCTTTGGTGTCCCTGGGGCGGTTCAGACAGCTGACAGAGGATTTTTTATAATGAAGAATGTGTTTAAGTTAACTGTGTTTTGTATCTTAATGTGTATTATTTTTGTATATTTTTGTAATATTTATGTTGGTCTGTGCTTGCCTATTGATGTGCTTGTTTTGTATTGTGCATGGCTCATTTGGAAAAGAGACTTTAGTCTCAATATGACTTCCCTGTTGAAATAAAGGTAAATAATCCTCGTCAAATATAAGACCAGAACATTGTCTGAGTCCACATGAGAGATTATTTTACAGAGTTTAGAGTGATGGAAAGTAGCTAACAGCTAAATGCTCTCTGTCTCGTCATTGAGCAGAACAGCTAGCAGAGGTGTTGCTATGGATACTCAGACAAGCAGATCCCGAGCAGCACAGGGAGGGACAGACAGACAAGCAGCTAATGGATACTAACCGAATAAGTTATTTCTGATTTCGGGTTCAGGCAGGGCCTTAAATTTCGCAGAAGCAATCGGGCCTGGGTAGGGTAGGGCCTGAACGTCGTGGGGCATGGGTATAGCTTAAAATTCATGGCAGGGCTCTGATGCCTAACCGTCAGGAGTTTCTCCTGATCTTTCTGTATTGGCTAATGAAGGCCAAGTTTGACACGTCGGTCCACCAGACTTTTCGCGCATTTGGGCGAAAGTGTCTGGGAACGAGATTACCAACAGGGCAACTAGTCTACAAAGAGGCTCTAGCAAGCTATCAAAGGAAAAAGGATCTGAACAAAGTTTTGAGGCTTTTCAAGGAAAATTCGTAAAGTTTTCTAGCTTAATTTCAAGGGAAAATCTGAATGGCGACTTGTGTTTGGACTGTGCACAATGAGGGAGACGAGGGGGGGCTCAGCTTAGTCCATCAGCTCTACTGTGTGTGTGTGTGTGTGTGTGTGTGTGTGTGTGTGTGTGTGTGTGAGAGAGAGTCCACCGGTGCCAGCCGCCTGCTCAGGGGGGGAGCAGAGCAGATTTGCATGGCGCTCTAACAGGATATTGCACAAGGCCTCCCTGAGGGGCTAAGCCTCGGGGGCAGCTTTAACTCACAAGGCGGCTTTACCTTGAGCCGTCCCTCCTAACCAACGCCAGTAGGCTGGCTCTCAGCAATGAGAGATGAGAACTACAAGGGTAGTGACCAACACTGGCAGACAGTAAACCCTTCTCCTGCAGAGGCCTGGACGATGTTGCCTATTGACTCTTTTCCCAGTCAATAGACCTATAAACAGACGCAGGTCTACAATCTTGATTTGATGTAGTTTACTGTGCCCGGTGCATGTCCACGCACATGATAGAATGAAGAGATTAATTAGATGTGAGTGCTTCGGCCCTAGTCTATGGACATTCTGACATTCTTAGATGGCTGTAGTTTGGTGTATTGGTCTAAAAACAGCTTCTTACCACATCACTGTGATACCAGACATTGTCTTCTTTGTCTCAGCATACATTCACATTGAGGGGAAATCTTCTGCAATAATTTTCTGGTGAAAGTGAAGTCTGGTGCTAAACGTTAAACCTTCAAATGTGTTTGAGGTTTTTTCATTCTGTTTCATCAATCGTCCTTTTAGTCATGTAAAAGCACCTATTATCATTAAATGGACCATAATTGGAGTGCTCCCATTAGTGGGCAAACGAAGAAGCCTCCATTTGGCAAACTCCAGAGATAAAGGAAAAGTGGTTTTCATTACTGATTGAGATAACTTTTCTGAGTCGTGGGAGCAGAGACTATTAATACCCATCTACTAAGGATGATAAGTGAATTCAGACGCATGCCTTCAGACAATATTCAGACACACACACACACCTCAAAAAACAGGCTCCTGACCAGGAGGTTGAGCGCCAAAAGAAGAAGAAAAAATAATGATGAAAGGACGCAAACTGCTGAGGCAGCTCCAGCCATTAGCCCTGTCCAGACCAATCATAGCGGGAAAAGGAAGAAGAAAGGGCCGTCGATAAGGCCATCTGCATTTTTAAAAAGGTATCCCGGGTGCAGCGAGACCTCCCCGGGTCCTTTTTCATCTGCCTGTGTTTAATTGTGCTCTTTGTAACGGGAAACAAACTCGTGTTCTAATAGGACTGCGGCTGGCTGAGAAGAGGTGGTGGGGAACGGAACGGGGGGCTTGCCGCCGACTGCAGACGGGGGTCTCCGAGGACTGCAAATGCGGTAATTAAGGCGAAAAAGCAGGCGCTTGGGATTGAGAAACGGGAGAAAACATCCACATGAAAGTGAGAAATCAAACGAAGGGGCCGTGCATGGTGTGCGCAGTATGCAGATGCACGTCACACACACAAGCGCACAAACAAAAGTGTTTGGACATAAATCATCGTGCACGTCCGCATATGAAAGGAAGGGATCTAGCGGCTGGCCGCGGCTGGCCGTGACCGCGTCGAGCGCAAAACACACTAGAGAGAAAAAGACTTGAATGTGAATACCTCCGCTGCCATTTATAATGTAAAGGTATGCACCGTTCCATGATCATCTACAATGCACAAACAGTCATTAGAGATGAACGATGAGCCAGTATCTCAAGGTTCACCTTGATCTCTGTGACACTTCACAGTAGCGGAGGCATTAAAAGAGCATGTCCCTGGGTCACTAGAGCATGGCTCTCTCTTACAGGGGCCACAGAGAAAACTGCCCGTTGAAACGCTCAGCAACTTCCAGTGGGATATCCTTGTCTAAACAAATCCCTCCATTGAAAATTCCGACAAGATGACATCAGTGCCGCCATTGTGAGACGCACAATGGGTGGTGACCTTGGCAGTGGCGAGGGATACATTCCCATAATATTTATCATGCAGGTAGGATCACGCTCAAAAACACCAGACGATATCACACCAACAGCCTAGACAGACAGTGGGAGAGAAAGCACAGTGAGAAGGATGGTTAGGGAAAGGAGGATGGATGGATGGATGGATGGATGGATGGATGGATGGATGGATGGATGGATGGATGGATGGATGAAATAACGGGAGGACGGCCCGAAACAAAAGAACAGAGTAAAGGAGATAAAGACAGTGAAGACAGAATGAATGAAGAAATGCTTTCAGGTAACAAAGGAGCAAAATAAGAGGTGTGTGTGTGTGTGTGTGCAACTAGGGGTCTAGGAAAACCACAACACACAATTAGGGCTCTAGGTAGGGCACTACACACAACTAGGGGTCTAGGAAGGGCACTACACACAACTAGGGGTCTAGGAAGGGCACTACACACAACTAGGGGTCTAGGAAGGGCACTACACACAACTAGGGGTCTAGGAAGGGCACTACACACAACTAGGGGTCTAGGAAGGGCACTACACACAACTAGGGGTCTAGATAGGGCACTACACACAACTAGGGGTCTAGATAGGGCACTACACACAACTAGGGGTCTAGATAGGGCACTCCAACATTGGAGTGGGGAGGGAGGGAATAAGAACTGCTCAGAGGGGACTTCATTATCTTTAAATATCAATTTCAACATGACAGGAGATTGCCTGGCAATCCCACAAAGCCAGTGACTCCTTTAGGTGAACCTCGCAACCCGATGCTCAGAGCTCCACTGCTTCTATAAATATATTGTGAGCCCCACTAAAACACTTGCTACTTGGCAGTGTCATCCACATTCTCACTTGAGATGATGCTGGGCTGTCGGATGCCTTTTGGGTGCTTTCTGGAACTATACACTGAGTATACAAAACATTAAGAACACCTGCTCTTTCCATGACATAAACTGACAAGGTGAATCCAGGTGAAAGCTATGATCCCTTATTGATGTCACTTGTTAAATCCACTTCAAATCAGTGTAGATGAAGGGGAGGAGACAGGTTAAAGAAGGATTTTTAAGCCTTGAGACATTTGAGACATGGATTGTGTATGTGTGCCATTCAGAGGGTGAATGAGCAAGACAAAAGATTTAAGTGCCTTTGAACGGGGTATGGTAGTAGGTGCCAGGCGCACCGGTTTGTGTCAAAAACTGCAACGCTGCTGGGTTTTTCACACTTAACAGTTTCCCGTGTGTATCAAGAATGGTCCACCACCCAAAGGACATCCAGCCAACTTCACACAAATGTGGGAAGCATTGGAGTCAACATGGGTCAGCATCCCTGTGGCAGGCTTTCGACAACTTGTAGAGTCCATGCCCTGACGAATTGAGGCTATACTGTGGGCAAAAGGGGGTGCAACTCAATATTAGGAAGGTGTCCTTAATGTTTGGTATACTCAGTGTACACTACATTCTTTGAAGAAGCTGACGAGAAGTGGGAAGCAGGCAAAGGCCACAGTAAAACCTTACAAGTTATATCTTGGTGGGTTTACTGTACGTACAATGACAATTAAGTTTAATTTCCGCTAGTCCAATCAGCATTGAGACCATCTGGCCAAAAGATGGCTTTGGGTATTTTTGGACTGTTTGGAAATATTTTTGGTTTGTCTACTTTATCAACGTAATCAAGGCATATCAACGTGGCTAATTGGTTGAAATTGCAGAAAGTAGTCAACGTACACGATTTCTGTCTCATTTGAATCCAGATTTCAACCACAAATCAGCGAAAGGATTTCAAGGTTCGGCATATTTCAAGTTCAAGACTTTCACGTTTGTTGACATCTCAATCATACAAAATTCTTAACATTTGGTGGTAGGGTGGTATTTGCTGCCCCCTCCAGCCTTTGAGACGGACACAGTGAGCCGCCTGATCCGTCAGGCCCTCTTCACTTACAGCACGGCATCTGTCACTCACGCTTTGACAAGGCCAGACAAAAGGGAACCCTGGTGCTCTCCCCTGCCCCTCTGTGTAAACTCATTCACAAACTTTCATGCCTCTTATTTGCCGAGTTAAAGGCTAAATTGCTAAGCCCTCCTCCCTCCCTTCTTTCACTCTCACTCCCTACCCTCTGCTGTAAAGCTGTCGTTGTGGGCCTGGATTTACATGGATTAAGGTATTTTCACAGGGAAAAAAAGAGGCGGTTTGCTGTAAAGCCCCATACAGACGCTGGCTAGCTCGCCAGAGAGGACACGGTTAGCCGGCTCCCATCAGCCTCCCTTCCCTGAGGACAATGTCCATATTGTACCTCTTGGGAAAGGATCGAGGCACAGGGACATTGCCCAGCGATTCACATGCCACATTATAGTTCCGACATGGCCACTGAAGCAAATAAGCCTATCATAAGCTCAGAAAATGTGCAACCCCATTGAATTGAGTGTAATTCTCCAATATTCAAATGTATATGTTTATATCGTCCTTACAGTTAAAGTTAGGATTTGGGGGTTGGGTAATCTGATCCTAGATCTGTGGTTAGGGGCAATTTACAGTTAAAGTTAGGATTTGGGGGTTGGGTAATCTGATCCTAGATCTGTGGTTAGGGGTAAGTTCTAACCCCAGGCAGCAGTACAAGGGGTCCAAGCCTCGACAACGGCTCAGACGAGAACTAACAAACCGGCGAGGGGATGAAGATGTCAAAAAGCTTTCGCTAAAAAGGGGAACAAGGAAGTGGGGGTGTGTGTAGGGGGGTGGGGGGTGAACCCATCATGGGATGAACCCATCAAAACAAGAGGAGAAGGGTCGCCCCACTCTTGCTTTCAAGATTGCAGAGCAAATCCAACTCCTGTCTATGGCATTTCTGCGCCAGCCTGCCTGGCATTACTTTACTCTCGTTCTCTTGGCTTCCTTTTTCTGCTCAATAAAGCTCTGAAGAGCAAATAAGCACAATCTTCCAGCTGAAGGAGCCGGGAGCTCTGCAAACAAAACATGCCCGGCTTAATCCTCCCTACAAGTCCAGGTGGGGGGGGGGGGGGGGGGGTCGTTTTCGTTTGTATCATAAATGCCCAGCTTCCACAGTCAGGTCAGGGCTAAACGTGAGCGACAAGAGGAAAGCAAATGGGCCTAAATCATGCAGAACACATTGATTGTCAGCTGTAGGGGCTGTGTGCCACGCGAGGTCACTTCCGCTCGGGATCCGTTTGATTGCATCAGCGCAAATTCCACAAATTGGGATGCGGTGTGGGCGCAGCATTGGGGCAGCCTGTTGACCTAGCATTGAGTGGAGATGTAGAGACACATACATACACCTTTCCGGAAAACCAACAGGGCGACAAGGCCTGAACAACGGATGTATCTACTTGGGTTTCTAGGCCTTATGAAAGGCATTGTGATAGATTCAAATGCAGCAAGCTGTAACAGAAATATTGGCTAATAGGCCTACAATGACAAGCCTATTGTTTGTGACACCGATGCACACATATATAGATGCAGACCGGCACACACACAGACTTCATGCTGGCTAACACATAAAGCAACAAGATTAATATATCCATGTATCCTTCACGAACACAGACGAACATACACACTTGGCATGTGCACACACACACACAAAAGCACAACCACTCCCCCCCTAACACACACGTCTGGGTAACCCCCGACCACTGTGGTGTTTGGCTTCTTCTGAAGAGTAATGCCGCCAGAGAAACACTTAATTAGCGTGAGCTCCTCGTCCGCGGGGCACCATGTCTCCGAGCGGCGGTTCAGCCATTTCCCGCAGGAGGTCAGGGGTCAGTCGGAGAGAGAACTCTCTGATGCGAGCTCCGGAACGCTGCTGTCACACATCATAGCGCTTCCAAAGCAAACCTGCAGACACGGCACCCCCGAAAAATTGCACATTAACAACTGCTAGTGGGTAAACATCTCAAACAACAACTTTTTTTCACCTTTCGAGACATCGACAGCCTATTTTTTTCCCTCCCTGACAGTGTTTCTGCCAATGTTTCTTTTGGACTGCGGTGGAGTCATATGTAGCTAAAGCTATCTGAAAATTGCAGGTGAAACTACAATAAGGACTCACAGGCTTGTCCAGACACAATCCCTAGCCCTTACCCCCTAGGTACTTGTGCTGAGCTTACAAGTTTGGATAGGTATTGCGATATGGCCAACACTTCAAACAGCCTTTCAGAGTTCAAGGAGGAGCTAATACCATATCTACCAATCCTTTCTGATCTACACATAATGCCTAGGGGCCAGAGAATATAAGCGGAGCGGAGCGGAGCGGAGTGAGGAGCGGAGCGTGCCCAATTTACTGGAGCGCAGGGCAAGTTTCCCAAAGGCTGGAGCATCGGCCTTCTCGCCCGCTCCAATTTCGCTACAGTACCGATCCAGTAGCGCTCACTTCACAAGCTCAGGGCATGCCCGGCCCAGAATATATTTGTAGGCAACTTGCGTGCTGCTATAGCCCCTTGCTATAGCTACTGTCATGGAGTTCTGATAAACTGATAAAACACACAGGTGCAAAATCAAGGAGACATACAAAGATGAGGACGACCAAGAGCAAGAGAGGGAATGTGGTGATGTAGTGTCCACAACTAAAGAATCATTGTGGAATCTGAAAAGACACGTATCCCGAAAGCATGATGTGTACAAGGTGCAGATGCTAACAGAAAGGAATGAGGTGGGTAGCTAGCTAGCTAAGTGTCATTGTAGCAAAGTACAGTGGGGAGAACAAGTATTTGATACACTGCCGATTTTGCAGGTTTTCCTACTTTCAAAGCATGTAGAGGTCTGTAATTTTTTATCATAGGTACACTTTAACTGTGAGAGACAGAATCTAAAACAAAAATCCAGAAAATCACATTGTATGATTTTTAAGTAATTCATTTGCATTTTATTGCATGACATAAGTATTTGATCACCTACCAACCAGTAAGAATTCCGGCTCTCACAGACCTGTTAGTTTTTCTTTACGAAGCACTCCAGTTCTCCACTCATTACCTGAATTAACTGCACCTGTTTGAACTCATTACCTGTATAAAAGACACCTGTCCACTCTCAATAAAACAGACTCCAACCTCTCCACAATGGCCAAGACCAGAGAGCTGTGTAAGGACATCAGGGATAAAATTGTAGACCTGCACAAGGCTGGGATGGGCTACAGGACAATAGGCAAGCAGCTTGGTGAGAAGGCAACAACTGTTGGCGCAATTATTAGAAAATGGAAGAAGTTCAAGATGACGGTCAATCACCCTCGGTCTGGGGCTCCATGCAAGATCTCACCTCGTGGGGCATCAATGATCATGAGGAAGGTGAGGGATCAGCCCAGAACTACACGGCAGGACCTGAGCAATGACCTGAAGAGAGCTGGGACCACAGTCTCAAAGAAAACCATTAGTAAC
This sequence comes from Coregonus lavaretus, assembly GCF_964263955.1. NCBI lineage: Eukaryota > Metazoa > Chordata > Actinopteri > Salmoniformes > Salmonidae > Coregonus > Coregonus lavaretus. The sequence continues at coordinate 69,399,082 of NC_139991.1, forward strand.
ACACTACGCCTTCATGGATTAAAATCCTGCAGCGCACGCAAGGTCCCCTTGCTCAAGCCAGCGCATGTCCAGGCCCATCTGAAGTTTGCCAATGACCATCTGGATGATCCAGAGGAGGAATGGGAGAAGGTCATGTGGTCTGATGAGACAAAAATAGAGCTTTTTGGTCTAAACTCCACTCGCCGTGTTTGGAGGAAGAAGAAGGATGAGTACAACCCCAAGAACACCATCCCAACCGTGAAGCATGGAGGAGGAAACATCATTCTTTGGGGATGCTTTTCTGAAAAGGGGACAGGACGACTGCACTGTATTGAGGGGAGGATAGATGGGGCCATGTATCGCGAGATCTTGGCCAACAACCTCCTTCCCTCAGTAAGAGCATTGAAGATGGGTCGTGGCTGGGTCTTCCAGCATGACAACGTCCCGAAACACACAGCCAGGGCAACTAAGGAGTGGCTCCGTAAGAAGCATCTCAAGGTCCTAGAGTGGCCTAGCCAGTCTCCAGACCTGAACCCAATAGAACATCTTTGGAGGGAGCTGAAAGTCCGTATTGCCCAGCGACAGCCCCGAAACCTGAAGGATCTGGAGAAGGTCTGTATGGAGGAATGGGCCAAAATCCCTGCTGCAGTGTGTGCAAACCTGGTCAAGACCTACAGGAAACGTATGATCTCTGTAATTGCAAACAAAGGTTTCTGTACCAAAAATTAAGTTCTGCTTTTCTGATGTATCAAATACTTATGTCGTGCAATAAAATGCACATCTTCATTCGGAACAGCTGGTGCTCTCATGCTTGCGTCAGTGTTGCTTGCCTCGAAGCGAGCATAGAAGTGGTTTAGCTCGTCTGGTAGGCTTGTGTCACTGGGCAGCTCATGGTTGTGCTTCCCTTTGTAGTCTGTAATAGTTTTCAAGCCCTGCCACATCCGATGAGCGTCAGAGCCGGAGTAGAGTGTTGGAGGCTATTTTGAAAGCGGCAGCTCTACCCTTTAGCTCAGTGCGGATGTTGCCTGTAATCCATGGCTTCTTGTTGGGGTATGTACATACGGTCAGTGTGGGGACGACGTCATCGATGCACTTATTGATGAAGCCAGTGACTGATGTGGTGTACTCCTCAATGCTATCTGAAGAATCCCGAAACATGTTCCAGTCTGTGCTAGCAAAACAGTACTGTAGCTTAGCATCTGCGTCATCTGACCACTTTTTTATTAACCGAGTCACTGGTGCATCCTGCTTTAGTTTTTCCTTATAAGCAGAAATCAGGAGCATAGAGTTATGGTCAGATTTGCCAAATGGAGGGCGAGGGAGAGCTTTGTATGCGTCTCAGTGTGTGGAGTAAAGGTGGTCTAGAGTTTTCTTTCCACTGGTTGCACATTTAACATGCTGGTAGAAATTAGGTAGAACGGATTTAAGTTTCCCTGCATTAAAGTCCCCGACCACTAGGAGCGCTGCCTCTGGATGAGCGTTTTCCTGTTTAGTTATGGCCTTATACAGCTCATTGAGTGCAATCTTAATGCCAGCATTGGTTTGTGGTGGTAAATAGACAGCTATGAAAAATATAGATGAAAACTCTCTTGGTAAATAGTGTGGTCTACAGCTTATCATAAGATACTCTACCTCAGGCGAGCAAAACCTCGAGACTTCCTTAGTATTTGATTTTGAGCACCAGCTGTTGTTTACAAATATACACAGACCGCCACCCCTTGTCTTACCGGAGTCAGCCGTTCTAACCTGCCAATGTAGCGTATATCCCGTCAGCTGTATGTTGTCCATGTCGTCGTTCAGCCACAACTCGGTGAAACATAAGATATTACAGTTTTTAATGTCCCGTTGGTAGGATAACCGTAATATTAGGTAATCTAATTTATTTTCAAATGATTGAACATTGGCTTATAGGATTGATGGAAGAGGCAGTTTACTCGCTCACCGTCGGATCCTTACAAGGCACCCCGACCTACGTCCATGATACCTCTGTCTCTTTCTCCTGCGAATGACGGGGATTCTGGCCTTTTTATTTTATTATTTTACCTTTACTTAACCAGGTAAGCCAGTTGAGAACGAGTTCTCATTTACAACTGCGACCTGGCCAAGATAAAGCAAAGCAGTGCGATAAAAACAACAACACAGAGTTACATATGGGGTAAAACAAAACATAAAGTCAAAAATACAACATAAAAAATATATACAGTATATACAATATGGTGCAGTCGTCCTGTCCCCTTTGCAGAAAAGCATCCCCAAAGAATGATGTTTCCACCTCCATGCTTCACGGTTGGGATAGTGTTCTTGGGGTTGTACTCATCCTTCTTCTTCCTCCAAACACGGCGAGTGGAGTTTAGACCAAAAAGCTCTATTTTTGTCTCATCAGACCACATGACCTTCTCCCATTCCTCTTCTGGATCATCCAGACGGTCATTGGCAAACTTCAGACGGGCCTGGACATGCGCTGGCTTGAGCAGGGGGACCTTGCGTGCGCTGCAGGATTTTAATCCATGACGGCGTAGTGTGTTACTAATGGTTTTCTTTGAGACTGTGGTCCCAGCTCTCTTCAGGTCATTGACCAGGTCCTGCCGTGTAGTTCTGGGCTGATCCCTCACCTTCCTCATGATCATTGATGCCCCACGAGGTGAGATATTGCATGGAGCCCCAGACCGAGGGTGATTGACCGTCATCTTGAACTTCTTCCATTTTCTAATAATTGTGCCAACAGTTGTTGCCTTCTCACCAAGCTGCTTGCCTATTGTCCTGTAGCCCATCCCAGCCTTGTGCAGGTATACAATTTTATCCCTGATGTCCTTACACAGCTCTCTGGTCTTGGCCATTGTGGAGAGGTTGGAGTCTGTTTGATTGAGTGTGTGGACAGGTGTCTTTTATACAGGTAACGAGTTCAAACAGGTGCAGTTAATACAGTTAATGAGTGGAGAACAGGAGGGCTTCTTAAAGAAAAACTAACAGGTCTGTGAGAGACGGAATTCTTACTGGTTGGTAGGTGATCAAATACTTGTCATGCAATAAAATGCAAATTAATTACTTAAAAATCATACAATGTGATTTTCTGGATTTTTGTTTTAGATTCCGTCTCTCACAGTTGAAGTGTACCTATGATAAAAATTACAGACCTCTACATGCTTTGTAAGTAGGAAAACCTACAAAATCGGCATTGTATCAAATACTTGTTCTCCCCACTGTATATGGGGCTTTGGTGACAAAACGGATGGCACTGTGATAGACTACATCCAATTTGCTGAGTAGTGTTGGAGGCTATTTTGTAAATGACATCGCCGAAGTCAAGGATCGGTAGGATAGTCAGTTTTACGAGGGCATGTTTGGCAGCATGAGTGAAGGAGGCTTTGTTGCGAAACAGGAAGCCGATTCTGGATTTAACTTTGGATTGGAGATGCTTAATGTGAATCTGGAAGGAGAGTTTACCGTCTAACCAGACACCAAGGTATTTGTAGTTGTCCACATACTCTAGGTCAGACCCGTCGAGAGTAGTGATTCTAGTCGGGTGGGCGGGTGCCAGCAGCGTTCGATTGAAGAGCATGCATTTAGTTTTACTTGTGTTTAAGAGCAGTTGGAGGCTACAGAAGGAGTGTTGTACGGCATTGAAGCTCGTTTGGAGGTTTGTTAACACAGTGTCCAATGAAGGGACAGATGTATACAAAATGGTGTCGTCTGTGTAGAGGTGGATCTGAGAATCACCAGCAGCAAGAGCGACATCATTGATATACACAGAGAAAAGAGTCGGCCCAAGAATTTAACCCTGTGGCACCCCCATAGAGACTGCCATAGGTCCAGACAACAGGCCCTCCGATTTGACACATTTAACTCTATCTGAGAAGTAGTTGGTGAACCAGGCGAGGCAGTCATTTGAGAAACCAAGGCTATTTAGTCTGCCAATAAGAATGCGGTGGTTGACAGAGTCGAAAGCCTTGGCCAGGTCGATGAAGAAGGCTGCAGAGTACTGTCTATTATCGATCGCGGTTATAATATCGTTTAGGACGTTGAGCGTGGCTGAGATGCACCCATGACCAGCTCGGAAACCGGATTGCATAGCGGAGAAGGTACGGTGTGATTGTTAACTTGGCTTTCAAAAACGTTCTAAAGGCAGGGCAGGATGGATATAGGTCGGTAACAGTTTGGATCTAGAGTGTCACCCCCTTTGAAGAGGGGGATGACCGCGGCAGCTTTCCAATCTCTGGGGATCTCAGACGTTACGAAAGAGAGGTTGAACAGGCTAGTAATAGGGGTTGCGACAATTTCGGCAGCTAATTTTAGAAAAAAGCCCAGCTGATTTGTAGGGGTCCAGATTTTGCAGCTCTTTCAGAACATCAGCTGTCTGAATTTGTGTGAAGGAGAAGCGGGGGGGGGGGGCATGGGCAAGTAGCAGCGGAGGGTGCAGAGCTGGTGACCGGGGTAGTGGTAGCCAGGTGGAAAGGTGATAGTGTTTCCTAGCCTCAGTGCAGTGGGCAGCTGGGAGGAGGTGCTCTTATTCTCCATGGACTTTACAGTGTCCCAAAACTTTTTGGAGTTAGTGCTACAGGATGCACATTTCTGTTTGAAAAAGCTAGCCTTTGCTTTCCTAACTGCTTGTGTATATTGGTTCCTAACTTCCCTGAAAAGTTGCATATCGCGGGGGCTATTCGATGCTAATGCAGTACGCCACAGGATGTTTTTGTGCTGGTCAAGGGCAGTCAAGTCTGAGGAGAACCAAGGGCTATATCTGTTCTTAGTTCTGAATTTTTTGAATGGGGCATGCTTATTTAAGATTGAGAGGAAAGCACTTTTAAAGAACAACCAGGCATCCTCTACTGACGGAATGAGATCGATATCCATCCAGGATACCTGGGCCAGGTCAATTAGGAAGACCTGCTCGCTAAAGTGTTTTAGGGAGCGTTTGACAGTGATGAAGGGTGGTCGTTTGACCGCGGACCCGTTACAGACGCAGGCAATAAGGCAGTGATCGCTGAGATCCTGGTTGAAGACAGCGGAGGTGTATTTAGAGGGTAAGTTAGTCAGGATGATATCTATAAGGGTGCCCATGTTTACGGATGTAGGGTTGTACCTGGTAGGTTCCTTGATAATTTGTGTGAGATTGAGGGCATCTAGTTTGGATTGTAAGATGGCCGTGGTGTTAAGCATATCCCAGTTTAGGTCACCAAGCAGTACGAACTCTGAGGATAGATGGGGGCCAATCAATTCACATATGGTGTCCAGGGCACAGCTGGGGGCTGAGGGGGGTCTGTAGCAAGCGGCAACAGTGAGAGACTTATTTCTGGAAAGGTGGATTTTTAGAAGTAGGAGCTCAAACTGTTTGGGCACAGACCTGGATAGTATGATAGAGCTCTGCAGGCTATCTCTACAGTAGATTGCAACTCCACACCCTTTGGCAGTTCTATCTAGACGGAAAATGTTGTAGTTGGGGATGAACATTTCTGAATTTTTGGTGGCCTTCCTAAGCCAGGATTCAGACACTGCTAGAACATCAGGGTTGGCGGAGTGTGCTAACGCAGTGAATAACTCAAACTTAGGGAGGAGGCTTCTGATGTTAACATGCAAAAAACCAATGCTTTTACGGTTACAGAAGTCAACAAATGATAGCTCCTGGGGAGTAGGAGTGATACTGGGGGCTGCAGGGCCTGGGTTAGCCTCTGCATCACCAGAGGAACAGAGGAGGACTAGAATAAGGATACGGCTAAAGGCTTTAAGAACTGGTCTTCTAGTGCGTTGGGTACAGAGAGTAAAGGGGGCAGATTTCCGGGCGTTGTAGAATAGATTCAGGGCATTATGTACAGACAAGGAGATGGAAGGATATGAGTACAGTGGAGGTAAACCTAAGCGTTTGGTAACAATGAAAGAGATAGCATCACCGGAGGCACCGATTGAGCCGGTCTCCGCGTGTATGGGGGGTGGAACAAAGGAGCTATTTGAGGCAGTTTGAGAGGGACTTGGGGCTTTACAGTGCAATTGTATAATAAGAACTAACTGGAACAGCAATAGGCAAGGCATATTGACATGGGAGAGAGGCATAAAGCAATCACAGGTGTTATTCGAGAGAGCTAAGACAACAACTGGTAATGGCGATGAAAGTTTGGGCTGAGGCTAAACAGATCAACAAGACAGGGTACCGTGTAAAGGAACAGTCCAGCAGGCATCAGCTGTGCAGCTGAGTGATCATAAGGTCCAGTGAACAGCAATATGTGAGTCCGAGAGCAGTTCGAATTGGTGCTACAGCACAGGCTAGCAGGAAGCATGGCTGTTGTTTGCGTGTGCTAGCGGGCCGGAGCTAGCAGATGGATCTTCGTGGTCTTCGCAACGGGACTGGTGTCTGTAGGATATCCTTTGCATCCGACTCGTAGAACAAAAAATGGCCGTCCAATACGAGGTGAGTAATCGCTGTCCTGATATCCAGAAGCAATTTTTGGTTATAAGAGACGATGGCAGAAACATTAATAATAGAATAAATTACCAATAACGCGAAAGAACACACATTGGTTAGAGGGCTGTAAAACGGCAGCCATCTTCTCCAGCGCCATCATTCCATTGCTCCGGAGTCCAATGGCGGTGAGCTTTACACCACTCCAACCGATGCTTGGCATTGTGCATGGTGATCTTAGGCTTGCGTGCGGCTGCACGGCCATGGAAACCGATTTCCTGAAGCTCCCGACAAACAGTTATTTTGCTGACGTTGCTTCCAGTTCTTAAGCACTCGGCGGTCCCGTTCTGTGAGCTTTTGTGGCCTACCACTTTGCGGCTGAGCCGTTGTTGCTCCTAGACGTTTCCACTTCACAATAACAGCACTTACAGTTGACCGGGGCAGCTCTAGCAGGGCAGAAATGTGACGAACTGACTTGTTGGAAAGGTGGCATCCTATGACTAGGCTAATAATATAGCCTAAATAATAAATGTTTGTTCCTTCTTAGGCTCCCTGTCTGGCTCCTGACCTATTTAGAGTGTTTATATGCTGTTTTTTGTGATTTTCTTTTCTCCTCAGCTTTGGACATGCAGTGCACCTCGCAAAAGTCATTCCTTGTTATAAAATTATCAACTTTACCCTGTTTATCTAAAAACGACCATATACTGTACACTGATTGTTTAAAGCAAAACTACCTAAACTATTGCTGATGGTGAACCTGAACAATCCAAATAACATCTATTGTAAGCCCCGTTCAGCGGGTAGCCTTTAGCCAGATGAGAGTTGTGTCTCCAGTAGCTTACTTTTATTCCGGTAAAATGCTGAAGGTGCGGGGCAGATGTGCAAGATCTGGAACAGGCCACATACCTCATGTTGGTCAGCTTGCGAATGGGCACAGTGTGCAGTTTGACTAGGATACTGATATTCCCTGGGGTTGTTTGGCATACAAAATCACTTGTAGATCAATTACTTTCAACACAGTTACATTATTAGTTCGACACTTAAGGAGAGGAAGCATCAGTTTGGCCGGGGGGGCTTTACTTGGCTCATCGCGCCCTAGCGACTCCTTGTGGCGGGACGGGTGCCTGCAGGCTGACCCCGGTCGGCAATTGAACTGTGTTTCCTCCGACACATTGGTGCGGCTGGCTTACGGGTTAAGCTGGCGGGTGTTAAGGAGCGCGGTTATGCGGGCCATCCTCCCCTCAATATGGTGCAGTCGTCCTGTCCCCTTTGCAGAAAAGCATCCCCAAAGAATGATGTTTCCACCTCCATGCTTCACGGTTGGGATGGTGTTCTTGGGGTTGTACTCATCCTTCTTCTTCCTCCAAACACGGCGAGTGGAGTTTAGACCAAAAAGCTCTATTTTTGTCTCATCAGACCACATGACCTTCTCCCATTCCTCCTCTGGATCATCCAGACGGTCATTGGCAAACTGTGTTTCCTCCGACACATTGGTGCGGCTGGCTTACGGGTTAAGCTGGCAGGTGTTAAGGAGCGCGGTTAGGCGGGTCATGTTTCGGAGGACACATGACTCCACCTTCGCCTCTCCCGAGCCCGTTGGGGAGTTGCAGCGATGAGACAAGATCGAAATTGGGGAGAAAAAGGGGGGTAAAATACTAAAAATATTATCCTAATGGTCCAATATGCAGAAATCGCTCTGCCATTTCTTGGTGGCAAAAATTATAATAGTTAGCCTAATTTCAGTTTATGTGACAAACCCGCTGTGAAATATATTTTCACTAACCAAAAATATTGTATTTTCAGCTGTTTGAAGCTGGTGTACAAAACTGAAAGTTAAAGACGCAAAAAGGAAACTTAAGAACAGGAAGCATAGAAATAGCGCACATACAAGAGATCTAGTGCTTCTTAGACTTGCTTTCAATGAGAATGACAGATCTATAACTCACATTTCTATGTGAATTTGGTCGGGTTGCCCCCAAAAAGTTACATACAGTGGGGAAAAAAAGTATTTAGTCAGCCACCAATTGTGCAAGTTCTCCCACTTTAAAAAAATTAGAGAGGCCTGTAATTTTCATCATAGGTACACGTTAACTATGACAGACAAAATGAGAAAAACAAATCCAGAAAATCACATTGTAGGATTTTTAATGAATTTATTTGCAAAGTTCAAACAGGTGCCATTAATACAGGTAACGAGTGGAGGACAGAGGAGCCTCTTAAAGAAGAAGTTACAGGTCTGTGAGAGCCAGAAATCTTGCTTGTTTGTAGGTGACCAAATACTTATTTTCCACCATAATTTACAAATAAATTCATAAAAAATCCTACAATGTGATTTACTGGATTTGTTTTTCTCAATTTGTCTGTCATAGTTGACGTGTACCTATGGTGAAAATTACAGGCCTCTCTCATCTTTTAAGTGGGAGAACTTGCACAATTGGTGGCTGACTAAATACTTTTTTCCCCCACTGTATTGCAGCTTTAAAGATATGTGGGTTTTTAGTAACAGAATGACAAGACATTAGGCAATATTTCTTAAATATTATTTTTGCAAAACTAAACATAAATGTTGATATTAGTTGGCAGGGGTCTTTACTTCAACATGATTGTGTTTTGATGTATTTCTAATACCTTTTAAGACTTTTTCTACTACAGGACCCCTTTTCCATCTGTTTGACCAGAAATCAAAGCCTTTGCTTATTCCACATTTTTATGATAGAAAATGTTTGAAAATGTATCTATGCCTTAATAAAAATTAACAAAAATACACTCTTAGCTTTCATTTGACACAAAATGTTGTGCTTTTTACCTGGAAATGCCCTCATGCAAAACTGCACCTTGAAATATCGCTGTGTTGATGAGAATCAAATCAAATCAAATGTTATTTGCCACATGTGCCGAATACAACAGGTGTAGACATTACAGTGAAATGCTTACTTAACCAACAATGCATTTTTAATTTTTAATTTTTGTTGTACTTTTTTAAAGAATAAAAGCAAATAACTAAAGAGCAGCAGTAAAATAACAGTAGGGAGGCTATATACAGGGGGGGTACCGGTGCAGAGTCAATGTGCGGGGGCACCGGCTAGAATGTTGGTCTGTATAGGGTCGCAAATGTTAAAACACTTCAAACACCTCAGCAAATTTATTTTCCCAGTGACCACAGTTGAGACAGAAATAAAAGGCCTAGATGCAGCCGTGCAGTATAACAAACAGAAAACTCATCCTCAGAGGGAAATGCCACGCTACTGACGTTTATCACTGTGGTTCCTACTTTCACTTGTTGTTTACACGACTGCTTTAGGATAAACCTTCCAATTACTGTCTACTGTCTGCTGAGGAAGAGATGCCAGTCTACTCTCTGCTGAGGAAGAGATGCCAGTCTACTTACTGTCTGCTGAAGAAGAGATGCCAGTCTACTGTGCTGAGGAAGAGATGCCAGTCTACTTACTGTCTGCTGAGGAAGAGATGCCAGTCTACTGTCTGCTGAGTAAGAGATGCCAGTCTACTGTCTGCTGAGGAAGAGATGCCAGTCTACTCTCTGCTGAGGAAGAGATGCCAGTCTACTGTCTGCTGAGGAAAAGATGCCAGTCTACTGTCTGCTGAGGAAGAGATGCCAGTCTACTGTCTGCTGAGGAAAAGATGCCAGTCTACTGTCTGCTGAGGAAAAGATGCCAGTCTACTGTCTGCTGAGGAAAAGATGCCAGTCTGCTGAGGAAAAGATGCCAGTCTACTGTCTGCTGAGGAAAAGATGCCAGTCTACTGTCTGCTGAGGAAAAGATGCCAGTCTGCTGAGGAAAAGATGCCAGTCTACTGTCTGCTGAGGAAGAGATGCCAGTCTACTGTCTGCTGAGTAAGAGATGCCAGTCTACTGTCTGCTGAGGAAGAGATGCCAGTCTACTCTCTGCTGAGGAAGAGATGCCAGTCTACTGTCTGCTGAGGAAAAGATGCCAGTCTACTGTCTGCTGAGGAAGAGATGCCAGTCTACTGTCTGCTGAGGAAAAGATGCCAGTCTACTGTCTGCTGAGGAAGAGATGCCAGTCTACTCTCTGCTGAGGAAGAGATGCCAGTCTACTGTCTGCTGAGGAAAAGATGCCAGTCTACTCTCTGCTGAGGAAAAGATGCCAGTCTACTGTCTGCTGAGGAAAAGATGCCAGTCTACTCTCTGCTGAGGAAAATATGCCAGTCTACTGTCTGCTGAGGAAAAGATGCCAGTCTACTCTCTGCTGAGGAAAAGATGCCAGTCTACTGTCTGCTGAGGAAAAGATGCCAGTCTACTGTCTGCTGAGGAAAATATGCCAGTCTACTGTCTGCTGAGGAAAAGATGCCAGTCTACTGTCTGCTGAGGAAAAGATGCCAGTCTACTGTCTGCTGAGGAAGAGATGCCAGTCTACTGTCTGCTGAGGAAAAGATGCCAGTCTACTCTCTGCTGAGGAAAAGATGCCAGTCTACTGTCTGCTGAGGAAAATATGCCAGTCTACTGTCTGCTGAGGAAGAGATGCCAGCTACGCTCTTCCACTGTTTCATCCTGCCTCTCTCTCTCCCCCTCTCTCTCCCCAACCCCCTCTCTCTCCCCCAACCCCTCTCGCTCCCCCTCTCTCTCTCCCCCTCTCTCTCTATCCCTCCCTCTCCCCCACTCTATAACTCTCTCCTTTCCTCCATTGTACGCTCTCCCAATCTCCCCCTCCCAACCACTAACTTATTCTACGTTCCAATATACATACTAGCATGCCCAATGCATTAGAACAGGCAATACATTGGGCATGCATTCTACGAGGTTTGCTGGTGTAGATATTGGAACCGAGCCTTATTAGTCTCTTGAGCAAACATGACCCCCTTCCCCTGTAAGTGAATAGGAATAAAGCAGGCCCCATGTAGCGGGCGGCAGCAGCCGATTGAGATGTAAATGCTGCCTCCTTTTGCCATGACTCTGATTAACTCTCCCTCAGTTAATAGTTTCCCTGTTAACAAAGAGCACACACCCCCCCCCCCCCCCCCCCCCCCCCCCCGTTTGTGTGTGTGTGTGTGTGGCAGGTCCTACTCAGGATAAAATAAGGCTTTAGCCTTTGCTGGAGGCTGGACAAGGACAAGGACGCTCTACAGAGAAAGGCTTGAGGGACAGAGAATGTAGAAAGAGAGAGAGAGAGAGAGAGAGAGAGAGAGAGAGAGAGAGAGAGAGAGAGAGAGAGAGAGAGAGAGAGAGAAATAGCAGAATCAAAAGAGTACAGGAAGTGTTTTTGTGGTTTGAGGTTTGACAAAAATAGGGGAATTGTCATTGTGCTGTAGCAACAGAGTTAGGTAGTAAGTCTATGTTACTAGCGTAAATCCCTAACATTTACCATAGTCTACATTAGGCTGCTTTGCTAGCATAATTGAAATCAATGCAAAAATGCATGATAATTAGCTAAAGTGTGTGCAATGGGAAGGAAGTATTAGTTACTCCAAGAGCTTGTGGCTTGAGGAGGCATGATTACGATATGGTGGTCTAGCCCAGTTCATATCATTGCTTAAGATCAAAACAATCTTGTAATATGATCACATAATTCAATATCTACACCTCTCTCTTTCACACTGACGCACACTAATGCAGTCGCAAAGACACTAAATGCACTCTTGCACCATTTTTCCCAGGCGAACACATGTACAAACACACACCTCTTTCACCCACACACACACCTCTGTCACACACACACCTCTCTTAGTCATACACTCACACCACACACACACACACACACACACACACACACACTTTAACACCCACTACATCCACCAACTGTAATATATCCAATACACTCACCAAAAAAAACACACACACCTCTCTCTGACTCACACCACACACTTTAACACCCACTACATCCACCAACCCACAAACACACAGACTCTAATATAGCCAATACACTCACCAAAAACACACACACACACCTAATACTGGGTGATGGACACACTCATGCACCCACACAGATACACACACTGCGGACAGGTCAGTTCATGCTGACCATATCCAATTGACATCACGCATTCATCCCTATATGTATATACACCAAATGTATATACAGGTTGTGTTTTCTCTAGCAGGAGGTAAGCTTGGCTTCTTATATGGTGTTGAGTAAAGCTTAAACCATGTATTTAGATTGTAGGTAGGTAGGTATTGTAGTTAGATATTGTAGGTAGTTTATTTAGGTAGTTATTGTAGGTAATTATAGGTAATTATTGTAGGTAAGTATTGTATTCGAGTGAGCCCGGCGAAGCACGAGGCTAGCTAACCTAGCGGGTAGCTACTGGTAACTTTTAGCAACGGTGGATAGTTGTTTCCAATGTTATTTCACGCTTAAGAGTACCTGTAATTAAGCCAGCTAGCTACCTACCATTCAGCTGTTTTTCTAACCTCATTATCTGAAGCATTAACCGATAGAGCTAGCTAGCTAGCGGGTAGCTACTGGTAACTTTTAGCAACGGTGGATAGTTGTTTCCAATGTTATTTCACGCTTAAGAGTACCTGTAATTAAGCCAGCTAGCTACCTACCATTCAGCTGTTTTTCTAACCTCATTATCTGAAGCATTAACGTTAGGTAGTTAGTAGCTAGTGTACTTAATTACAGCTACTGATTGCAGAAAACCACCCAGACAGCTGGCGTCGGGTAAGTTTGGCTTTATGCATAGCTTGGGCTTTGTCGAGTAAGGCTTAAACTATGTATTTAGATTGTAGTTGGGTATTGTAGCTAGGCATCGTGGGTTGTTGTGGGTAGTTGTTGTATGACGCTGTTTTTCAAACAAAGTCAACACAGCAGCCATTGCTAGCTAGCCAACACTACCAGCTAGCTGTACTGTAGTAGCTAAATACAATATCTTTGTGCTAGCTAGCCAACGTTTAATTATTGCTGCGTTATGAAAGAACTAGACACGGACACGAATTATCTGTTTAGTGTGTTAACACACTATTGGTAGTTTGTTGTAACCAAGTATTGGTGCTAAACTGTGTGTTATTGGATGCTAGCATGCTAGTTAGCTATGGCGTCATAGTTAGTTAGCTGAATAAAGTAAGTGAGTCTATTCCTTGAAACATTGAACCCCTGTAGTTTACAACAATTCTAATTTCTAAAGTGGAAGTTGGGAGAGTTTTATTCGGGTGGTTCAGTGAAACAATTATAGTTTCTGAGGTGGAAGTTGGGAGAGTTATATTTTTTTTTGGTGAGGGAGGCCCTGCTCTCTCCTTTCCCAGATGTTTAGTTCATTTCATTCCGATCTCCTCTGCATTATTGTAGCCATCTGCTACAGCCTGTCAACTATGCCTCTGCCTATCCCTGTTCTCTCCTCTCCGCACAGGCTACACAAACGCCTCACACCGCGTGGCTGCTGCCTCTCTAACCTGGTGGTCCCTGCACGCACCACACACCTGGAGTTCCAGGTCTCAGGCAGCCTCTGGAACTGCCGTTCTGCTGCCAACAAGGCTGACTTCATCCCAGCCTATGCTACCCTCCAGTCCCTCAATTTTTCCCCTAACCCATCTGTCTATCTCCTCATTTGAATTCCACGCTGTCACAGTCACTAGCCCATTTAAGCTTAATATCCTTGTCATCTATCGCCCTCCAGGTTCCCTTGGAGAGTTCATCAATGAGCTTGACGCCTTGATAAGTTCCTTTCCTGAGGATGGCTCACCCCTCACAGTTTTGGGGGATTTCAACCTCCCTACGTCTACATTTGACTCATTTCTCTCTGCCTCCTTCTTTCCACTCCTCTCCTCTTTTGACCTCACCCTCTCACCGTCCCCCCCTACTCACAAGGCAGGCAATACGCTTGACTTCATCTTTACTAGATGTTGCTCTTCTACTAATCTCACTGCAACTCCCCTCCATGTCTCCGACCACTACTTTGTATCCTTTTCTCTCTCGCTCTCCTCCAACACTACTCACTCTGCCCCTACACAGATGGTAACGCGCCGCCGCAACCTTCGCTCTCTCTCTCCCACTACTCTCTCCTCTTCCATCCTATCATCTCTTCCCTCTGCTCAATCCTTCTCCCTCCAATCTCCTGATTCTGCCTCCTCAACCCTCCTCTCCTCCCTTTCTGCATCCTTTGACTCCCTGTCCCCTATCCTCCCGGCCGGCTCGGTCCTCCCCTCCAGCTCCGTGGCTTGATGACTCATTGCGAGCTCACAGAACAGAGCTCCGGGCAGCTGAGCGGAAATGGAAGAAAACTAAACTCCCTGCCGACCTGGCATCTTTTCACTCCCTCCTCTCTACATTTTCTTCATCTGTTTCTGCTGCTAAGGCCACTTTCTACCACTCTAAATTCCAAGCATCTGCCTCTAACCCTAGGAAGCTCTTTGCCACATTCTCCTCACTGCTGAATCCTCCCCCCCACCCCCCCCCCCCCCCTCCTCCCTCTCTGTGGATGACTTCGTCAACCACTTTGAAAAGAAGGTTGACGACATCCGATCCTCGTTTGTTAAGTCTAATGACACTGCTGGTCCTGCTCACACTGCCCTACCCTATGCTTTGACTTCTTTCTCCCCTCTCTCTCCAGATAAAATCTTGCGACTTGTGACTGCAGGCCGCCCAACAACCTGCCCGCTTGACCCCATCCCCTCCTCTCTTCTCCAGACCATCTCCGGTGACCTTCTCCCCTACCTCACCTCGCTGATCAACTCATCCTTGACCGCTGGCTATGTCCCTTCCGTCTTCAAGAGAGCGAGAGTTGCACCCCTTCTCAAAAAACCAACACTCGATCCCACTGATGTCAACAACTACAGACCAGTATCCCTTCTTTCTTTTCTTTCCAAAACTATTGAGCGTGCCGTCTTTAGCCAACTCTCTTGCTATCTCTCTCAGAATGACCTTCTTGATCCAAACCAGTCAGGTTTCAGGACTGGTCATTCAACTGAGACTGCTCTTCTCTGTGTCACGGAGGCTCTCCGCACTGCTAAAGCTAACTCTCTCTCCTCTGCTCTTGTCCTTCTAGACCTGTCTGCTGCCTTTGATACTGTGAACCATCAGATCCTCCTCTCCACCCTCTCCGAGCTGGGCATCTCCGGCGCGGCTCACTCCTGGATTGCGTCCTACCTGACCGGTCGCTCCTACCAAGTGGCGTGGCGAGAAGCTGTCTCCGCACCACGTGCTCTCACCACTGGTGTCCCCCAGGGCTCAGTTCTAGGCCCTCTCCTTTTCTCCCTATACACCAAGTCACTTGGCTCTGTCATATCCTCACATGGCCTCTCCTATCATTGCTACGCTGACGATACACAACTAATCTTCTCCTTTCCCCCTTCTGATAACCAGGTGGCGAATCGCATCTCTGCATGTCTGGCAGACATATCAGTATGGATGACGGATCACCACCTCAAGCTGAACCCTGGCCAGACGGAGCTGCTCTTCCTCCCGGGGAAGGACTGCCCGTTCCATGATCTCGCCATCACGGTTGACAACTCCGTTGTGTCCTCCTCCCAGAGTGCGAAGAGCCTTGGCGTGACCCTGGACAACACCCTGTCGTTTTCCGCTAACATCAAGGCGGTGACCCGATCCTGCAGGTTCATGCTCTACAACATTCGGAGAGTACGACCCTGCCTTACACAGGAAGCGGCACAGGTCCTAATCCAGGCACTGGTCATCTCCCGTCTGGATTACTGCAACTCGCTGTTGGCTGGGCTCCCTGCCTGTGCCATTAAACCCCTACAACTCATCCAGAATGCCTCAGCCCGTCTGGTGTTCAACCTTCCCAAGTTCTCTCACATCACCCCGCTCCTCCGCACACTCCACTGGCTTCCAGTTGAAGCCTGCATCTGCTACAAGACCATGGTGCTTGCCTATGGAGCTGTGAGGGGAACGGCACCTCTGTACCTTCAGGCTCTGATCAGTCCCTACACCCAAACGAGGGCATTGCGTTCATCCACCTCTGGCCTGCTGGCTCCCCTTCCTCTGCGGAAGCATAGTTCCCGCTCAGCCCAGTCAAAACTGTTCGCTGCTCTGGCACCCCAATGGTGGAACAAGCTCCCTCACGACGCCAGGACAGCGGAGTCACTCACCACCTTCCGGAGACATTTGAAACCCCACCTCTTTAAGGAATACCTGGGATAGGATCAAGTAATCCTTCTACCCCCCCCCCCCAAAAAAAAAAAAATTGTAAATTGGTTATCCCACTGGCTATAGGGTGAATGCACCAATTTGTAAGTCGCTCTGGATAAGAGCGTCTGCTAAATGACGTAAATGTAAAAAAAAATGTAAGTCTGGAACCAACAGGACCCTGAACAGCTTCTAACCCCAAGCCATAACACTGCTAAATAGTTAGTTAAATAGTTAACCGAATAGCTACCCGGACTATCTGCATTGATCCTTTTTGCACTCACTTTTTTGACTCAACACACACTCTGCTGCTACTGTTTATTATCTGTCACTTTATTCCTAGTTATATGTACATATCTACCTCAACTACCTCGTACCCCTGCACATCGACTCAGTACTGGTACCCCGTGTAAATATCCTAGTTATCATTACTCACTGTGTATTTACTATTATAAATGTGTGTTTTACTTTTCGATTATTTCTCTATTTTCTTTCTCTCTGCATTGTTGGGAAGGGCCCGTGAGTAAGCATTTCACTGTTAATCTACATCTGCTGTTTACGAAGCATGTGACGCATAAAATTTGATTTGATAGGCTGTTCTGAAATTGACAACTGTGTCAAATCATTTATTTAGCCAGGTCACCTGCACTACGTGCCCACCACTGTCTGATACAGGATGAAGTTACGCAAAGAGAGTCTTCTGAACTCATGTTCACTTTCTCTTTGAGCAGCATCTGAAAAAAGATCTGTCCTCAAGACTTTTGGTCTTTGAATCACATAATTTTTGCTGACTTGTAATCTATGGGGTCAAAGACAGCAATCTTTAAGTCATACTACATATTCTCAATTGGATTGAGGTCTGGGCTTTGACTAGGCCATTCCAAGACATTTAAATGTTTCCCCTTCAACCACTCAAGTGTTGCTTTAGCAGTATGCTTAGGGTCATTGTCCTGCTGGAAGGTGAACCTCCGTCCCAGTCTCAAATCTCTGGAAGACTGAAACAGGTTTCACTCAAGAATTTCCCTGTATTTAGCGCCATCCATCATTCCTTCAATTCTGACCAGTTTCCCAGTCCCTGCCGATGAAAAACATCCCCACAGCATGATGCTGCCACCACCATGCTTCACTGTGGGGATGGTTTTCTCGGGGTGATGAGAGGTGTTGGGTTTGCACCAGACATAGCGTTTTCCTTGATGGCCAAAAAGCTCAATTTTAGTCTCATCTGACCAGAGTACCTTCTTCCATATGTTTGGGGTCTCCCATATGGCTTTTGGCCAACACCAAACGTGTTTGCTTATTTTTTCTTTAAGCAATGGCTTTTTTTCTGGCCACTCTTCCGTAAAGCCCAGCTCTGTGGAGTGTATGGCTTAAAGTGGTCCTATGGACAGATACTCCAATTTCCACTGTGGAGCTTTGCAGCTCCTTCAGGGTTATCTTTGGTCTCTTTGTTGCCTCTCTGATTAATGCCCTCCATGCCTGGTCCATGAGTTTTGGTGGGCGGGACTCTCCTGGCAGGTTTGTTGTGGTGCCATATTCTTTCCATTTTTTAATAATGGATTTAATGGTGCTCCGTGGGATGTTCAAAGTTTCTGATATTTTTTTATAACCCAACCCTGATCTGTACTTCTCCACAACTTTGTCCCTGACCTGTTTGGAGAGCTCCTTGGTCTTCATGGTGCCGCTTGCTTGCTTGCACGCACCACTTTTCCGTTATTTATTTTTTAGAATATTTTGAAACAAGTTATTTTTTTCATTTCACTTCACCAATTTGGACTATTTTGTGTATGTCCATTACATGAAATCCAAATAAAAATCCATTTAAATTACAGGTTGTAATGCAACAAAATAGGAAAAACGCCAAGGGGGATGAATACTTTTGCAAGGCACTGTATGTCAACATCCACGACCACAATGAAACACAAACCAGCTGTTGTTGACATAAGCCTTCGTAAAATGCTTACGCATTCCTTATAAACACGTTATGTATGGCATATGACTGTGATAGTTACACAGTGGCCATAGAAGTTGTGATAACAACAAAAACACCCACCAACCCCATTCAACCTCACAGAGGAAGACGCTGCATTCGACCCCAGTTGGATGTGCAAGGGTTAAAAGTAATTGTTTACACGTGTGAAATACATAGATTAACATATAAATAATCAGCGGTTATGTAAGTGATCAACAAATTTGCTGTACATTTCTATGTGAATATACCACAACGTGGGGGGTGTGATAAGCTAGTGTTGTTTTCTATGACAAGGACTGTGGTATAAGCCGTCATAACACATACACTACCGGTCAAAAGTTTTAGAACACCTACTCATTCAACGGTTTTTCTTTATTTGTCCTATTTTCTACATTGAAAAACCCTTGAATAAGTAGGTGTTCTAAAACTTTTTACCGGTAGTGTACATTACACACAAACTCTAGCTTCAAACCTCCCTAATGTTACTGCTTTCGTCTAAGCTGTCACATGATATAAAGCCATTGTCAAGGTTGTAGAGAGGCATTTAGTGCCAAACCTCTCATTTTTATGAAGAGCATGAGAAGGCCCGGGGTGGCAATAAAACGCAGTTTTAGAATCAAACATTACAGACACACAATCCATGTGGTGTAAATCACCAATCTGTTTTGATACTGGAAGTGATAACGTCTATTTCGGAAACAAGTCAGACCCAAACACAAGAGGGCTTTAATAGTTCATTCAATGGCACAATGTTTTTTATTCTGTCACCATTCCCACTTGTTTACAATTTGCCTTTATGAATGGAAAGCATTTATATGGCCCCACTGGGCAAAAACTTGACATATCAAATTTCACCTAAACTCCATTCATATTCAACGGCAGACTCAGTACATTGAAAAACATTAAATATGGACTTACCAGAGCCAGCGGTTCCAGGATGGGTAACCTCCAGGTACACCTCAAAAGTGGCCTCTGGGTTGTCCCTGTAATAGAGGTCAAAGGTCAGCCTCTAGTCTCCCTAGAACTGCACGTCAAATGTGTTTCACTGCAACCAGACCTAAATGCTCTTCAGTGACAAATGGTTGTTACAGACGCTACACAAAACTCTGACATTTAATACAATTTGATAACATTTCAAAACAGCTATAGTCTGTGTGTGGGTGAAAAGTATTGAATAGAAATCTTATCAAAACTTATCAAATGTTTGCTTGATAATGTAACCACAATCTCAATTTGAGTACACAGGCTGGTTGCATATACTGTATGATCAGTCAGCGTTTTAATTTTTTACTTCCTCTAAATACTACAACGGTAAGGAAGTGATATCACAGGCCTATTACCGTCAGCAACGCAGGCTATTAATGTCCTTCTCCCCCCACATTTTAACAGTAGCCATAACCCAACTAAATAGAAAACAGGTTTCGCATATGTCTCATTCACGTTGTAACATTATATGGCTATAGGTAAGGTGTCCAATCAAAAATCCATATTTTGATCAATGGTTAAAATAATATGTTAATTGTGTAGATAGTCCTCTAAGAACACCAATGGGATAAACCTCAAATCTGGAAAATAGCATTGTGTCAGCTAAGCTGGATGCTGTGCAAGATTTAAGGCTACCTGACAGGCTTACCATTGAACTCCTCATTTTTCTTCTCCAATCCGGAGGAAGTAAAACAATATAGAGGTAAGATAGATTTCAATTTTGGGACATGACATGTAGAATGTTCATACTTTAGTATACGCTGGTCATATTAATGCGAAGTTCCTGTTCTTTTTTGAAGACTTCTCACAAAAACAATGAAATGTCAACGGAGCACTGAGCATACCACAAGCTTTTTATTTTCAAAGCCTTTTATATTTAATTCAGCTCGTGTCATGCCGCTTTTGCTATTTGCAACCCGCGGAAACGACTTGGAAGACAACAACCACAAAATGTAAAATCCTCAAAAGTTTTGGTGAGAAAGCTGCACCGCTCTGTCAACAGAGCTTGTGCTTATTATCGGATGTATTAGGTAACAAAATTCGACTTTTTGATATAATGCTGATGATACGTTAGAGAAAGACCCTACTGAACGATTCAGAACACAAAGAATCAGATTTGCCTTGGTAAAATGTATTTTATAACATAAGGAAGTTAAATGTAATCAACAAAGAGCGTTTTCTCCCACTCTGGGCATAGTGGGTGGACACCCTAACATAGGACACAATGGCATCACTTTTACAGGGAACTATCTTTCACAGTGAAGGAAGAAGGGTAGGGGAAGTGTTTTGTTGGTCACTTGCCATTGAAATTGAAAATATAGCACAGTAGGCCTTTAGAGCAAATAATACAAGAGGGGGGAAATAGCCTAAGATTAAGTGTACTTTCAGTAACATAATACTTCACAGATGCCATAAAACTACCACTGTAACATTGTGTTCTAATAAGAGGCAAAGAAACTTTGGTTTTCAAAAAACATCATGCCTTTTGGATTTTTAACACAAGACACTGATATCTTTAACAGAAATAAGGACACTGTTGTAACACGACAGTTATTGTTTTACTACCATTGGTTGAGTTTGGTGCATGCCTATGCTACTGTAAATCAACGGACAGGTCATTGAGTAGTCTATTCATACTGCATCGGAAAAGACAAAAATAATTAAAGTTACAGGTCACCTACATGGCTGCCACACATAGGCTAGGCTACTGTAGCCTATTGTACCGGAAGCACAATGTAAAGTTTCCCGTATCCATTTCAGTGATACATGACAAGCAATACAATGTAGCAATAGTAGCTGGCATCATTTTAATGACGTGCGGAACGGCTAGAGTTTATAACATTGTATCAATACGCCAAAACGTCGGTTCATGGGCATGTTCCAATACATTGCACTCATTCCATCCACAGAACATTTGCCCTGTAGGCATGGATGTGGTGTCCGCCTCAAATGTTTACATTCCCTTCCATACATTGTCGTGGGCTAGACAGCGGGACATATTGAGAAAACAGAGATGTGTGCATATCCATAGTTGAGTTCTCGGCATACAGTATGTGTGACATACTCTCTTTGATGAGCAAATATTACTATTTTTCATGAAATGCTCAGTGATCCGGTTAACAAGTCCTTCAGTCTGTCGCAACAAGTCCGGGCCTTGCACTGCCTCTCTCTCCCTCCTTCTTAACTCGCGCAAACAATGTAGCCTATTCGCATTTGGGAAGCAAGGGAAAGGAAAAAAATTAATGGCTCTTACTTGATACGGGACCCCATTTGTATTTCTCACAGTGTCCAAGTCTAGTGTCGTTGATATGGGGCGTTGACCCGTTTTTCGAGGGCTATTTTTCTGATAGCCCGTCAGAAGGTCCTGGGTATCGCCATGGTCTCCTCGAGCAGATCACGCTTCCACCGCACATTGAACCGTGGGACTTGTAGTTCCATAGGAGGAAAACATGTATGGCTCTGCAGCCCCGCGCTGCCACCCTATGAACTACATGTACCACAAAGCCAATCTTCGGCTACGTCTGAGTCACGTTTGAGTCGTATGATGCGGACGGAAGGAACAGTTGTAATTGCCACAGTAGAATGAAACGGTGATAACCTCACAAAAGTGCTTGCCAATGCTCAATCCAATTTTGTTCTGTTCACACATACTGTCTTTCTCAGTATGACGACCTCTACATTCTAGGAATTCTCTGTCCATTGACGCACGGGACAAAATGTGCCGGTTGGTTCATTGTGCAATGTCATCCCCTTATCATTGCCAGCAAGTACAGCAGCATACAGGCTGCAGTTCGAGTTTCCGTTATGCTCCCACTCACTCCTGTTACACTGTTGGCTAGTGGTGGGGAGCTACGGTTCGAGTCTCGGCACTTTCTCCTGCTACGGTGTGACTGGGATGGAAACAATTGCAAATGTCCAAAATGTGATATTTGATAGCTGCTTTATGTATACTGTATCTTCTTTCATATCAATGTATACTAAAGTAAAATTGTTTTTGCAGTTATTTAGTTTTATAGCCTAATTAGCCGCCTAGTTTTTCTATTGTTATGCTATAACTGTAGAATGATGCAAATTATTTTGAAATTGCACGTTTAAGTGACCTTGCAACATCTGTTTCAGAAAATATCATTAAAAGTAATGTACAACTAACTTTTGCGCATATTGCGCTCAATTCATGTGTGCTTCTCAAGTTATTCGGATAAAAATTATATTTTATTTTCTCAAGAATTACTTGAATAATAGTTTTGTTTTAAAAAATGTGGATCATGCTGACAAGGATATGAGATTTTGGTGCCCTTGGTTGGAAAATGATAGGATAGAAATACCATAGGCTACACACCAAATGTGATTTGACTAAGAAATCACAAGAAATCAAAGCGCAAATGAATAAGATATAGAGTAAGTCAATTCGTAAAACAAAAAGGACGACGTATTAGATGACCCTTGAATTAATGCTATGGATTGCATCGAATTTGTATCCCCAAATTGCTCGTTTCGTTAAGGATGGTGTGCGATACTAATGAGCCTAATCAAAATGACAAAGTCATTATTTGCATTAAAGTGTTCCAAGTCAAAACACATTAGTTACACTTACCATGATGATGATTTAACGATTTCATTGTTCACATTCAATTACTTTTATTAGCTCTCTCTCTCTCCGTATTCTAATGTGGAAATGAGCCTGGTATTTTCAACATTAGCATAAGATGAATAATTACATTACTAAGAGATAAGCATCTGAAAGTAACGGAAGAACATCAAATATTGAGATGTTCTTACACAACTTTAATGTGTTTTTGTAAGTAAATTGTTCCAAATATCGGTTGGCCTGAGACGCACAATTAAAAAGGTCCAAAAACCCATCGGTCACGAGAAATTGGGTCACTGTGTTCAGAAACACCCCCATTATGCTATGTATTGTGTACTCTCATCATTATAAGGACATTCCCACGAGTCACGACGACAGTTCTCTGGAGATGTCGCTCTAACTCTCTTTACTGTAAATGTTCTCCATTTGGACAGGTATTCAAACAGATAGGCCTAATCGACATATTTTCTTACTGTAAATGTTTAGCTGTGGACCACATCACTGTTTTCAATTCCAGTTGTTTTTAGGTGTCAACATCTCATTCAAATGCACATTAGTCCATACTCCATATTCCACGGTTGTGGCTTGGTACTCTTGTGACATGCAGGCTTATTGCGGAAGCACCTGAGTAGCCTTATGTTCTGTCATTTACAATGTATGAGGTTCTTGTCTGACTATATGAAATTAAATATAAATTGGTTATAGTCCTTGAAGATACATATTTCATATGAAGATATAGATGCCCTTATTTCTAATGCCAGTTTATTGGTTTCACTTTTTAATGTACATAATAAATAAAGATAATCTTACAGTGCAACTCCGGAGAAAATCGTGAAATGTGATGTTATCATACTTAATTGGCTTTTAGCTTATTATTAAACAATTAAACATATGTGTATACGTTTAATGCATTGTGCATGCGTTCATAACCACCCACCACCCCCAAGATGCCCCCCTCTCTCTCCATCCATCCCTCCCTCTCTCTTTCTACTCCTCCCTCTTTCAATCCTTCCCTCTCTCGCCATCTCTCTTTTTTCCTCTCATTCCCTCTCCCTCCCTCTCTCTCACACTCTTTCTCTCTCCCACTCTCTCTCTCTCTCTCTCTCTCTCTCTCTCTCTCTCTCTCTCTCTCTCTCTCTCTCTCTCTCTCTCTCTCTCTCTCTCTCTCCCTCTCTCACTCTCTCTCTCGCTCTCTCTCTCTTTCACACACACACACACAGAGAGACAGAGAAATCCAATTTCCCCTTCATTTTAAACGAACAATGAGGATTAGGGTGAGGGATTTAAATGTGGAGTGGGCTTTTCGTTCGGTGTATCGGAAGGGAAGGCAAAGGGAAAGTGCTGAACTTATTAGCAAGTAAAGTTGGGGTCCCATCCCAAAAAGAAAAGAAAAAACAATATATCACTAAATTCATTCTAGTCGCGCAAAGTTAACCCCTTGCGCGCAAGTAAACGCGCAAAGTGTTGAAGCATCAACATTATAGTGCAGTTTTTAAATGATAGATACACTTGAATTAAAGACCAGAGAGCATACAATATTGACGTTTTCTATTCAATCAAAGGAGTTCATCAAATAAAGAAAACATACATATGAATATCGATTTCTAGTCAATGCTATTTTGGGCATATGTAGCCTAGGGCCACAACCAAAACAGTTGAGTTGATTCCCAATTGTAAGCCAACTAGGATACTTTATAGCAAAAATGGTGACCCTCTGCGTTGATAATACATTGCAGCATTTTTGTTCCATTTGAATTAGTTGAATATTCCATATGTTATGAGTATCTTATTATTCATTAGAATCTCCATATCAAGAAATATAAATAATATATTATTATCGGAAATGTACAACTGGCAAATGAAAGCGAGCAATCGGGAGCTGTGCCACTGTGCAATGCGCACGATATCAAGTGTGGAAACGAGCACGCGGTTTGATCATGGTCCCTGTATCCAGAGACCCCCAAAAATGCAGGAACCTTGGTGCCAAGGTGCATCACAACTTAAGCGCGAAGGGAATCAAAATTGATGTAGTCTTCCAGCTCAAAAGGAGATCTGAGCGAGCGTTTTGAACGCAGACATTGAGAGATTAAACAAATGATTACCAGCTAGATGAATACATAGAATATATAAATAACGGTTTTGAAAGAGCTTTATACTTTTATCAACAACAAATAAACTGAAAAACAGGAGACAAAAGTATTAGTGTATTGTTGTTGGTGGTGGTGGTGGTGGTGCTGGTGCTGGGATGACCTGTGCACAGGGAGACCGAGGTAATCTCTCCTTTATCCACAGGTGTTGATTTATTTAAAGCTCCTATGTAGCCGTTTTGATCTCAATATGAAATCATTTCTGGCTAACAATTAAGTACCTTTCTGTGATTGTTTTCTGGTCAGAAATAAACAAAATTAGCTTCTTAACAAAGAGCAATTTCTGAAGCAAGAATTTTGCTATGCCTGTCTGGGAGTGGTCTGAGTGGAGATGGGAAAACTGAAAATGACCTGTTATTGGCAGAGAGGTTTGGAACTCTCTTTTCTTTTGGTCTATTAACTAATTTACGGCCTGGGGTGTCACCGGGCAGGCGAAAACTCCATCCCACCAAAACAGGCTGACCTTTCAGGCGGTCTTTTCAAACAGCTGGTACACTAAAAGGGCATTATCATCATTTTCACAATTTCACAGTATTATTCCAATCTCATAGTGTGGAAATATATATAAAACACAGGAAAATCACGTTTTAGACAGCATTGGGCCTTTAAAGAAGATAAGAGCAAATGTTTGAGAGTGAGGATACAAGATACCACTAACCTCTGTTCAACAAACCCTCACAATATCATATTTTATCCACGCGCGCAGACGTGGGTAACTTAATGTTTAATGCATGAGCTAACATTATTCCAGACAGAGGACGTAGATGATAAATATGCATTTATTCAATTAAGGGTATTACATGAGTTTTTATTTGCATACGGATTTAGGACGTACCAAGGCTCTTTCGTGTTTGTGCTACAAGGGGGACTTTTCTGCACCTTCACGTTGTTTTAATTGAATAGATTACAGATAGGCTGTATGTGTAACTAAATCCTACCATGGTACACCTTGATACACGTCGAAATCCCGAGGTATTTGAGTTAAGGTATTCAATGTAAAATAATTTCGTAACGGTTTATTTTCAACTGTTGGCATCTCATTGTTGCAGGTTAATGGATTTCACTGGTCTTCTTAGTGGGTTGTTTGTTAAACCGGCATAAGCTGTTGTAATAGGCTATACTAGCCTACACATTGTTGACCCAAAATCGAGTTAATTCATCCTCAGCAAGTGAAATGTGGATCCCTTTTACCTCAAACAAGTGGAGAGGATTCGAAATGTTATTTCAGTTTACGCGTTCGTTTTCGTTTGTTGTTTTGCAATTTCTTTCCAAACTGAATTTCTATGCTAATTTAAAAAAAAGACATTATCCCATATATAAGATTATCTCCCCCTATTTTAAATTATAGAGCTATAGTAGACTAATTGATACCTGAAAGGACACCTTTAACATCTCTCACTTCCAAAGGCCTATATACAGGTTTCATGTTTTGAAATTAACATGTAGAGTAGGATGAAATGAATATTCGATCGTGCAAACAAACATGCATTATGTTTTGAAACCTGTCCAATAATTTCGATAATCCATGCTGTGCCATTTCGCAACCTGCAGAGACCAGCTTTTTCCAATGCGCCATATCACTTCTTCTGAGCGAGAAATTGAGTCGCTGGCGCATGTTCAGCTGGTGGCGTTATAGAGACACACACACGCTCAGGGGCGCGCGCGCACAAACAAGCACTAATTACATAAATCGGAAGTGAGTGGTTGAAGTATTCAACGAAGAGGGAAATTATAAGATACAAAAATACCTCAGTTCACATCGATTAGGAAACCTCAAGACACAGCACCTAAAAGGACAAAATATTTGTTATTTGCCGAGTCATTAGGATATTCTTGTGTTTGTTTCAGGATGAGCTCCAAAACTTGATAATTACATCAAAACCCAAATAATGTGTGGTGTTGGATGTTTGCACAAAAGCTGCAAACATTGTTTCTCACTCAAAAGATCCGAAGGAGTTTATTTATTTTACTAGATCCTTCTCCAATCCGTTATTTGCTCAGGCTCTTCGCTTGGGGAGGTTAAGTAGGCCTAAGTGATACACAATAACATATCGTTTGAATGTATGAGCGAAAATGTGCCATATGCTTCGCCAGTCTTGGCACCATGCGCTCGCGCCTTTGGCAAGCGCAAAGACTCCAAGCCTGTCAATGTGAAAGTGTTGGACATGCTTAAATGTTATCCTTGAAGCCTCCAACACAGAATCAAAAACACATGCCACCTACCACTGAATTAACGTCACAGGCCCATTCTCTCGTTTGACACTGACCCCGCCTATTTGAATAGGCCTATCAATTTAATGTGTCTTATTATTTTTGAAGAACAAACAAATAGTTCAGCTCAATTTTACTCAGTGATTTAGCAAAACGTCGTCTTGCCTTGTCCCGCCCTTTCTCTTTTATACACGGGAAATCTTCTCAAGGTAGATGTTCACTATAAGTAGTCATGAAGTTAATATCCCACTTCCCCGCGAGATCACAGATCTCATTAAGGCCTGTTTGAAGCGCGCGTACTGATAAATAAGGACTGGAGCAGCACGCGGGCCAAAAAAATATACTAAAGAGGCTCGCTCAAACTCAAGGATATACTGGGGAGACATTCTCATTCAAATGAAAGAGCCAGGTGATGTATGTGAGTTTCTCTGAGTGGAAGAAACATCAACAATGTGGTGGACTTAACCTACATAGCCTATAGGCTATGATACGATACTATACATCTTTAAATACTTGAATGTTGATAGCCTAATGGAGTACATCATTGTACAGTGATGATATAGGGAAAAATGTCTCCTGTGTGTTTTTTTACCAGCTGTTTGATACAACATTATATTTGATGTGGTATTAAAGGGAAAATTCTACTATTTTCAATTTCATATTTATCATCTCCCGCACCACCCCAACATCAACATATGTGAAAATTGTATGAAAAAAAATGTAGTAAAAAAGATAGAGGAAGTGTTTCCAATGACATTATCAACCAATTAGTAGACAATTAGTAGGCAATGCCTACTCATAATTGGTTAAAATCACATGATGCACACCGATGATGTCATGTGAAACACTTATCTTCCTCTATCTTTTTTAATACAAAACATAGAAACGCCATATGTTGATGTTGGGGTTTGTGCTGGAGATGATTTATATGAAGTAGAACATTTTTTAAACGTCCCTTTAAGTTGACCTAGATTCTGTAAGGCAGAGAAATTATGCTGGTGAGGATGGGTATCCTTAAAATAATCTATTAATTGGAGAATTGTGAAAAAGGCCTATAGCAAAATATGCACTGCTTTTTGTTACTGTTCCTTTCTTTACCACAAAACTGTAAGACAATAATGAAAATTAGTTGATAATTTTGGTTGTAGCATAACCCCATGTAAAACAATATATAATATGGAAATGCATAAACTTTATCAACTGACTTAATGTTTTACATACGCCAATTGGAAAACTATAGGTTATTGAAAGCCTATGTTTCATTAAGTACATTTTCATAACAAAATTAGTGATTAGTAGAACTATTATGTATATTATCTCTGATTAGTTAGTAAAACGATTATCTAAGACGAGACATTCATTGTATGTTGACTTTGGTCGCTACTGTATAAAGTGAAACGTTGCCTAACATTTTATTTATTTATTTTATGGGACGCTGCATCTGTTTGAATGCCACTGCGCTGTGTCCAGCAGCATTCTAGGCAGAATAATAATGTTGTGTCATCAATTATGGCCATGAATACAGCACCGGGACCCCTGAGAATACGACGTTTTCTCCCGGTGTGTTTCAGAAGACCAAGTTATCCAAGACAGACGCGGTGCGTTACGAATCGCAAACGATGCAATACACGTCTCATTTGGCACGCGAGCGTTTGTGTGTCAACAGTATAGGCTCCCAGCTTCGCGTGACTAAACGAAACTAATCCTCACATAACAAGCAAAGTAACACTTTTTGGTTGAGTGGTAGCACTCTTTACATCCATGCTGTCTCTACTGAGGATTATTGCGGTGACATAAACGTGTAATAGGCCTATAGGCAATGTTTATGTGCATAGCCACTGATTTACCAATGTAAATAATAGCCTAATAGCCTAAAAAAAATAACAACACAAAATTAATTAATTATTATTATTATTATTATAGCCTATTGTTATTTGTCAGATTTGGTTATTTTTATAGCTAAGAAAACAAAAATGTTTTCCAAGTGGATAAAATGCGTAAATATCTATGTCAAGGGTATGGCATAACCCAAGAGTAAGCAAATGCATATTGCTTTATGTGGCTACATTAAAACAACCAATGTTCCCTACAAAAAAATAACGAAATACATTTTTTAAATTTCGGATGCCTCATTTGGCCACACATTAATGAGTCCCAGAAAGTTAGCCAATATAGCCACTCTGACAGATGAAGAAATATGGAGGTAAAATCAGTGTAAGGCCACGCTCAATGGCTGTTAATTACATGGATTAATCACAAGCTATTCTGCTGCAGCCCCAGCGCTGGTGGTATGATGTCGGGGGCGACGTAGAGCCCCCGTCCCCTGCGGCCGAAGGCGTTGTTCTTCTTTGTTGGAGTTTAAGTCACGGCTGTTGCGACGGAGCTGGTCCGGGCATTGTGTTGTCCAATGTGCCTGTCGGGGTTGCGAACAGATGGTCCAGGAGTCAGCGGCTGCAGCGAAAGGATGACGTCGCTAAGAGGTGCAGTAAGGTAACGAAGGACCTGTGATTTGTTCACCTGTCACTTTCCCTTTGTTGAGATGGATGGCACTCCACGGCGGAGTCAGACATTGACCGTCTGTCTGGGGTGTAGTTAGCCCTATAGTTCATTTTCGGATTTTCTCGTTCTTCTTTTACACAATCAGTTGGCAAGGCTAAGCTACAAATAGGCCTAATTATTACAATTAATACAAACAACAATGGGGTCATTAGGTTAATAGTAATTACAGTTATATAACAAAACAAAGGAAAAACAAACAATGATTTTCTGTAACATTTCTGAGATGGACTAAAGATTAGCCTACTTAATATCACACACGCCGCGGGCACGCATATCAACACACATACACACACACACACACACACACACACACACACCGCACTGTGCCAACTGCCATAGTGCGTTCAAATTCACCGTCCAATGTGATAAACTCAGAAAGCGTAACAACGTTCAGTTATATATAGCCTAATCCTAGTATTCTGGTTTCAAATTCAATCAATAGGATTGTAAACAGTATGCTATTTGTTTCAGCGAAATATAATTGTTTGTGTATGAGCTACGTCTATTTCCAGACTAGGTAGATCCCTCACATGGCCCTAGTATAGTTTGTAAATGACACAAATGGGAGTGTGTTTGAATTCCAGCATCTATAAGTTACTAATATTTCTTAGATTTTAGTTCAGTTTTAGTTTAGTTTATTGCATGGTGTGAATTGCAGTGTACAGTCCGTACCTAAACAAATAATTAAATAAAGAAATAAGGTTTCTACTGTAATGTGCATACCATGGTGCATGTGTTCTGACATCACACAATTTCCAATAACTGGAGACATTACCATAACTTTTTACGTGCAAAATAAAAAATTTAAATATGTTATGAATGTTTGCAAATGTTTATGCATTGTTATGTAAACACTACTTGTCCTAAGATTAAATTACATGAAAAGTATTCTGAAAATGGTCAAAATATAACAATAATCCTTTTGGCTTTTATAGAAATGATTAAAACGTCCTAATCATTTCAGTGACATCCAAGACCATAAGGAAAACATAACGCTGAACAACACAAATAGATATAACGGTCTTCATTTAGGCTTTTACATTTCAAACTCGAGCTACATTGTAATAAGGATAATTTTGGTGACGTTTGCAAACCAATGAACGAGTGAAATAGCTGCGTGACGTACGAGTCCCCGTAGAAAAGGCGCGGAGTGTAGCTATAGGTACGGAGAAGGTGGGAAGCGAAACGAGGCTGTGAGGCCGGTGCGGAGAGTCTTGACAAGGGATTTGTACTCATCGAACCAATAGTCTACTCCTCCTCCTAAAGTGCACACACACACAGTGATCGCTTTGTGGAAGAGCTGGATACCTGTAAGAAAACAACGTCTGTTTTGTAATAACCAGTGCTGGACACGAACAATTGTGCGTTTTTACGCATTCCTTCCTCGCGTTTGTTATTCTGTTATATTCGATCGATAGTCGTCGGTTTTGAAATGTTTTGCACCAGCATCCACAAGCAGTATTGAAATTCGCTGTTGTGAACTCAAGAGTGGAGGCCAGGATACCCACCACTACAATTCTGCCGTGTTTTTAGTTTTTTTTTCTTTCTGTATTGTCTCCTGGAATAATTTTTGCCTTTTCCATTTTTGTCGTAATGCAAGTTGAACGTTTGCAATAGTCCTTGATCACTTTAATCCGATGACAGACTGAAATTGGTGCATTTTTGTGCATCTTGAAATCTGCAAATTGATCGCGATTACTGGATCCAGAATTTACATTGTGGTTTGCTGGTATGTTTTTATAACACTTCTGAGCTATTGTTTGTAAGTAGTAGGCTATTTTGTATGATTTTCATAACGTGTTCAAAGATGGTGTAAACTATAGCCTATATAGAAAACTGAATATTTACTATAATAATGCCTGCAATTATAAATCACAGTGTTGGAAAAGAAAATGTTTTCCCAATATCTTTATATTTTTTCGTAGTCTACCATCTTTCAATAGATGGGAGCCATTCACCTTAAATGCATGGGCTAAATTTGCGTCTCATGAAAGTTTTGGCTTGCAGATCTGAGGGAGACGCTTGCAAGTGTAGCCCTCCCGCCTCCACGATGCTCTTCCACGGGCTCCCCGGAGGCGAGATGCAGGGGGTCATCGACGAGATGGACCGGAGGGTGAAGGGCGAATCTACCGCCATCAGTTCGGCTATAGACATGGGGGAAACTGAGCCGGTGGGTGAATGCTTTTTTAAAGAAGGACCTGTGCTGTTCAGGCATGTGAAAGCACAAATAACGCTTTCATTTCGAGGGAATATATGCTTAGAAAGTAAACTGTGATTAAAATATAATTATTTATAAGATAGCAAGTAGCACTTAGCCGTTAGCCGTTCATATTTGCAAACCGTGTGTGCGTAAAGTGTTAGTATTTCGTATGCCTCTGAAAAAACATGTTAGCCTACAATAACTTTATCATTTGATTCACGAAGTTTCCTTCCAGATGCATGTACATAGGCCCACCTAGAATTATGGTAAAAACGTTTACACTAAACATGGTCCTATGTCTTCCCATTTTAAGGCCATGCATGTTCATTCACAATCCAATCATTAATTCAAACGGATAATAATCTTGAGCACTTTGATAGCCTATTTAGGTAGGTACTGTATGTTATCTACGCCTATAGCTAGCAGGATAGGTAAGCATTGTTGTAAGAATTGTCCAAAATATCCCATATAAAATAAGGTTATCTTGCAGAAGCATTCAATTGCTTTAAATACAATTATAATGCTTGATCTTTGATTCTTTTTTTATTCGTTTATTAGGCCCAATCGAATACTTTTTGCAATAGGTCAACACGATTCGTTAATTTGTGATAATATTGAGCGTTTCATGTGAAAAAAATGCGCTTGAAAAAAATATTGATAAGGATGCGTAATTACATATATATATTAGATTTTTTTTTTCATTTGTCAAATTTTCCGGCCTAGGCCTACGTGTTAGGCCTACATTTTAGGCATACGTGTTAGGCCTACGTGTTACATCATCCCACATTTAGGGTATATCTAGTGTTACCATTTATCTGTTGCTTTCATGGCTGTATCCCTAAAAAGTATATGAACAAATATGAAATATGTGTGCGTAAAATGTTCACTATTATACGGTATTGGCCTTGACATCCCTTGGTGATATACTATCAAACATGTGTTCTTATTGTAAACATAAAACTGATTTCCCTTTCCCTGTTCAGAGTATGACGTCCATCAACAGCGACCGAGTGGCCTTGTGCGCTGGATGCGGGGGAAAGATATCTGACCGCTACTACTTGCTCGCGGTGGACAAACAGTGGCACATGCGCTGTCTCAAGTGCTGCGAGTGCAAACTCAACCTCGAGTCCGAGCTTACCTGTTTTAGTAAAGACGGCAGCATCTATTGCAAAGAAGATTACTACAGGTAACCAAGATACAACGCTACAGCTATAACAACAACAACAACAACTGGCCAAGCAAGCATGAAAACAAGAGCGATATCCAATTACGCCTACAACTAGCATGCTACTTAGGCGACTTATTACAAACACTTCTAGGCACCAGCTTCTGCTACTCTAATGACAAGCCTGTAACCCCTTTCAGAGAGTCAGTGATGGTATAGGCTAATGTTCCCAAAGCATGGTAGCTTGTTATCCATTCATTATTTACAACATTTTACATTTTAGTCATTTAGAAGACGCTCTTATCCAGAGCGACTTACAGTTAGTGAGTGCATACATTTTTCATACAAATTACAACAAATTAGCCTATACTATTCCATGATTCTGACAGGCCTGTGCTTGCTTTGGATGCTTTACTAGTCTAAACCAAAACATCATATTTTGAAGTGGCAAAAGGACAAGAATACACAAACAAATATGAAGGCCTGAAGGCATGAAACCTTTTACGCATGATAATTCATATGCCTGTATTGCTTAATAACAACTTTACATCAGTGTTCTCCATCATAATGTCCACAAACTAAAGTTTGCTGACCATGTTGTGAATCTAAATTCTGTACGTGTTTGTGTCATCCGCTCTCTTCTCCCAAGCAGGAGGTTTTCCGTCCAGAGGTGCGCCCGGTGCCATCTCGGGATATCGGCGTCGGAGATGGTCATGCGGGCGAGGGACTTGGTCTACCACTTGAACTGTTTCACCTGTACTAGCTGTAACAAAATGCTCACGACTGGAGACCACTTCGGAATGCGGGACAGTCTTGTGTACTGCCGGCTCCACTTTGAGACACTCATACAAGGGGAATATCAAGCGCATTTCAATCACGCGGGGAATGTAGCCTCGGGCAAAGGACTTGGCGAGAGCGGCACGGGCAACTCGCTGGGGATGCCGTATTACAACGGCGTCGGTACGGGACAGAAAGGAAGGCCGAGGAAAAGGAAAAGTCCCGGGCCTGGAGCAGATCTGGCGGCTTACAACGCAGGTAGGACGACTTTGCATATACCGGTTAGCTATTAATGGTTTTATGGTCATCTACAAAAGTGCCACGAAGAAGTAACACACAGTTGTAATGCGGTTGACTAATGTTGAAATGAAAGAAAAAAGGCCTATTCTATTTCATAGTGTGTGTGATATCTCTATTGGAATGAAAGACAATTAAGAGCTAAAGAGTGGACTGATGGACTCATTTGAAATATTTTAGTTTGATGGAAATACACTCTTCTAAAAAAGATCTGTCGCTTATTTCGATGGACTGGGTTACCTACTTACAGTGAGAATGATCATATTTAGTCTGTTTTGGGAAATACAAATGGCTATACAAACTTTGAAACGTTGGAAAACAATGAGAAGTTAATCAGTAGGCCTATGCATAAACTAAATGGTTCCATCTAATTTTACGTAATATTGCACAATGTTGTGCTTTGGATGTTTTTACGCACAGACTAAGCATGCCGTATTTTTAATCTGATGGATATCTATGTTGATTTAGTGAATAACTCACCTTTATTAGACAACATTATTCTAAGAAGATGTATTGTTTGGGAAAAATGAGACGTTCAATGGAGGCCTCTGTTGATTTGTGGAATGGGAGCGGGCTTGGACCTACTGATGCATGCGTCCACTTCCAATCTAATAGATTAAGATAAACTATCTATAATAAAGAAACAAATGCGAAATGAACACGCATAAACCACTAACTAAACGACATGAATGCATTCAAAGAGAAACAGCTTCTGAAGGCCTACTCAATTCTGCATGTCCTACGCTAATACTCTGTATGTTCCATTTCAACATGCTACAGAGTGACGTGTGAATAATGAAATAATCTCTTGAAACACTCCATTGAATATGATTTAAAATGTTATACTTATTTCCATTGAACATTTTCTCATGCACAGTCAATTTAGTCTTCTAAAACCTATCTCAAAACTTGGAACTTGGCTCGTTAAAAAAAGAGAGTGGTTCGATGTGAAAGATTTTTAGACGACAATAGAAGCAGACAAGTGGAAAATAGCTCAGATGGGGAGTAGGACTTCAAAAAAGATGAGAGAGAGAGTAAGAGAGAGATGACCAAATTCCCAGCCCCACTTTCACTTGTTGAGTCTCGCAGTTTGTTGGGTTTTTGGGTCGGTAAATCAATGTCGGATTGCTTGTAGAAGATGGGAGCACCTGTGTAGAATCCTGATGAAAACTTCCCCAGTGAGGCTGGAGAGCAAGTCTCCCACATCCAGTTATATGTTATCCCTTCATAAATAAAGAACCGACTTGCGCACCACCTAGTAGCTCTTGATGTGTAATACTTTTGTGGGAAAAAACACACGACTGACATTTTGAAAAGCGATACTTGTTATACAGTATGCCTACTTATCATTCATATACTTAGTTACATGAGTAGGATCAGGCCTAATAAGGATAGGCCTAGATATACTGTATATCAGTGGAGGCTGCTGAGGGGGAGGACGGCTCATAATAATGGCCGGAACGGAGCGAATGGAATGGAATGACACCATTATTACACCTACTCCGCTCCAGTCATTACCACGAGCCCGTCCTCCCCAATGAACGTTCCACCAACCTCCTGTGCTGCATATCTGTTTTTTGAGAATAGGTTGTATTGATATACAATCTACATTTGTGTAGCTCAATATTGCGGTGGCATAAGGTGATTTGAATAAGAAAGGCGAATAGTCGAAAGCTGTAGTAAGCACTTGAGTTAAACATGAACGGCGCTAATAGTTACAAGATTAGATCAATTCTCTGGCATTCTGCTTTGGGAAAAGAGATTTTGGATTTGCTTTCCATAACATTTTGAAATGTACAGTTCTGAGTGTGCTTCACTAACCATGAACATGAAAATGTAATTACATAATATTTATACATTATTTTAAAGGCCTATTTTATAAACAAATATATTTTTTTAGTCAGGATTGTGGTGTACAATTGATATATAAATGGGTAGTATTATTTGCACAATTTCCCTCCAAATCTGATATATAAATACATAAATAAATCAACTTATATAGGCCTAGACCTATCTTTCTTTTCTCTGACCCACTTCTCTGACCCTAAATCTCAAATCTAATGAAATTCTAGCATGCAGTGTTATACAATATCAAATAAGGCATTTATTTCTATTTTCTTTCTATTTTCTTTCTTTCTTTCTTTCTTTCTTTCTTTCTTTCTTTCTTTCTTTCTTTCTTTCTTTCTTTCTTTCTTTCTTTCTTTCTGTTTTAGAATGTTGCTGCCACCTGAGGGTGTTTGTTGAAATTTCTTTCATCATCATTTTGAGGTCCAGATTCTATCAAACCCTGACTTCACTTCACTGCATAACATTGTTCCTTCACTGTGAAAAATAAGTCTATTAAACCCTGACTTCACTTCACTGCATAACATTGTCCCTTCACAGTGAAAAATAAGTATATCAAACCCTGACTGCACTGCATAACATTGTCCCTTCACTGTGAAAAATAAGTATATCAAACTCTGACTGCACTGCATAACATTGTCCCTTCACTGTGAAAAATAGGTCTATTAAACCCTGACTTCACTTCACTGCATAACACTGTTCCTTCACAGTGAAAAATAAGTATATCAAACCCTGACTGCACTGCATAACATTGTCCCTTCACTGTGAAAAATAAGTATATCAAACTCTGACTGCACTGCATAACATTGTCCCTTCACTGTGAAAAATAAGTATATCAAACCCTGACTGCACTGCATAACATTGTCCCTTCACTGTGAAAAATAAGTATATCAAACCCTGACTGCACTGCATAACATTGTCCCTTCACTGTGAAAAATAAGTATATCAAACCCTGACTGCACTGCATAACATTGTCCCTTCACTGTGAAAAATAAGTATATCAAACCCTGACTGCACTGCATAACATTGTCCCTTCACTGTGAAAAATAAGTATATCAAACCCTGACTGCACTGCATAACACTGTTCCTTCACAGTGAAAAATAAGTATATCAAACCCTGACTGCACTGCATAACACTGACCCTTCACTGTGAAAATGCATGCCATATTTATTTTCTGCAGTGTGGTGAATTCCAGCAGCCAAAACTCTGTGTTAAGCCTGAAGGTGTTCTTTTGGCAAAAGTCCTTAATATGCACTAGGCATTTCCCATTGTATTACCTCTTGACTCTTTTGGCAAATGGATTTGTTGTCTCAGTTTTTTAAGGAATGATCAGTAACACTTTACAGTGATTTTTCCAGTAAATACAACAACTATTGTATTGTTACACTGTACTTACAGAAGCAAAAAGGAAACATGTTGTAACCTCAGTCTAATAATGAGCAATTGCAATACTTTTTTACACTGTACTACTTACACAGTGATGAGAACACTAAAGATATTTGTTGCTACCCAGTCAATCTCGTGCGTTTTTCATGTCAACCCCACATATTATTTATTTATTTATTTATATTATTTATTTCATTTTCTCTCAGAGTTGTGGGTATTAAGGAGTAATGAGCTTTCCTGTCAACAAATAAGACACACAGTCTGTCTGCCATAGCATTCACAAAAACAACAGCAACAACAACAACAACAACACATTGAAAAACTCTGATTATATAATCCCAATGATGACATGATAAGAACAGTAAATGTAATCTCAGTAAACGGAGAAGTAAAATCTCGCGTAATTTGGTCAGCTGCGTGATACATTACTGTATCTATACTTGATAGAAATTTAGAGTTCCGGCGGATTGCGAAGTTTCGACCCTCGCAAAAAGAAACGCTCAGCCCACTAAATCTCGGCAGATTCTCCGGTCTACACGCAGAATCTGCCCACGGGAGATTACAATAAATTAAATTCCATGAAAATGGTCAACAAAGTATCGTACATATCTTATTGTATGGTATGGTATCATAATGTATTGTATCATATCGTAACCATGAACTAAAGTGTGTGTGTTGTCCTGCCCCCTCCAGCGTTAAGTTGTAACGAGAATGACGGGGACCACCTGGACCGAGACTCCCACTACTCCTCCAGCTCCAAGTCCAAGCGTATGCGCACCTCCTTCAAACACCACCAGCTGAGGACCATGAAATCCTACTTTGCCATCAACCACAATCCGGACGCCAAGGACCTGAAACAGTTGGCCCAGAAGACAGGTCTCACCAAACGGGTGCTGCAGGTGAGAAAGAGGATTCCTTTTATAAAGGATAATTATTTACACACATGTATGTTATTGTATATAGTCCACTGCTGGGCCCATATTGAAAAAGTCTCTCAGAGTATGAGTACTGATCTAGGATCAGCTTTACATTTTAGATCATAACAATAATAAAGATGCTAGGGACAGGGGGACCAGATCCTAGAGCAGCACTTCTACTCTGAGACGAATACCGGCCTTGATGCTCATTGGATAAGTGCAAACTACATTGCATTTCACCAGTCACAAATACTGTACATCATACTTATTTGTTCTGGATATCTGCATGCTTCGGTTTAGTGCACCACAGTCCCAACATGTACATACAGTATCTCTGAGCCCAAGCTACTTCATTTCTCAGATCATTTTATCCAAACGGAGTTCACCATGGTATTCAATATACTGTATGAGGCTGTGGCCTGTGCAGGAATCCACAAAGGGCTGTATTTGGACATGCTCAGTTTAGCAGTGAGATAGTGCATCACTTTATCCTTGTGATAATGCGTTAACAAGGCTAGCTGTGTGGTTGCATTGATCTGGTAATGCTGTAATGTTTACCTCTGTGGTAATGTAGTATTTAGGAGTATGATAATGTATTAACTGTGAGATGTCATGATAACGCTATTATGCTACTGTAAATTGATTGTTTAGTGGTGTTCAGTGGTAAGGTAAGGTACTATCTGTGCTGTGATAATGTGGCAATGAAACACATGATAATGTTGATAACAACCTGGGCCTAATTTGATGGTAAAAATACTTTAAAGTACTACTTAAGTAGTTTTGTGGGGTATTTGTACTTTACTATTTAGATTTTGGACAACTTTTACTTTTACTCCACTACATTCCTAATGAAAATATGTACTTTTTACTCCATACATTTTCCCTGACACCCAAAATTACTTGTTACATTTCGAATGCTCAGGCAGGACAGCAATATGGTCCAATTCACGCACCTATCAATATAACGCGTTGTCATCCCTACTGCATCTGATCTGGCGGACTCACTAAACACAAATACTGTGTTTGTAAGTGATGTCTGAGCAATGGTGTGCCCCTAGCTGTCCGTAAATAAATAGAAAAAAGACAAAATTGTGCCGTCTGGTTTGCTTAATATAAGGAATTTGATGTAAAGCGTTTACTTAACTTTTTACTTTTACTCAAGTATGACAGTTGAGTACTTTTTCCACCACTGTACTTAAGCACATTTAAAACCAGATACTTTTAGACAAGTAGTATTTTACCGGGTGACTTTTGCTTTTACTTTAGTCATTTTCTATTAAGGTATCTTTACTTTTACTAAAGTATGACAATTTAGTACTTTTTCCACCACTGTATTGCGTACTAGTTTTACATGTAGTAGTAGTAAATATTGACATAACATAATATTATAAATTGCGCTCCCTGTATCTGTACTGTGGTGATAATGAAAATAACAATGGTGTAAAATGCAAGACAAATCTAGCAGGGAAGTTTTTGATTTATGTAATCGCTTAAGTAATACGATTATCCCAATGGCCAACCTATTTCCATCCCATTCAACATAATCTGCACAATTACACAAGAGTAAAAACATTTAGTCCTCACACAATCAGTAGAGATATCTCTTGGTATAAGTCATAGCCTATCAAGAGAGGATCTAAAGCTTTTTTAAATGTATTTTTTTATGTGAGAAAAAAGTGTCAGCGAGTTATCATACCAGCTGTTTAGCATTCGATAGGGGAATTCAAAAACACACAACGGACCATTTGCACAAGTATAAACAACTGCAAATGAGAAAAAACAGACATGCTGTAAAACACGGATCTAATGAACAAAACGAGGACAACAAAGCCAACGTTTGGCTTTGATGAATTTCATTTTTCATGTTTGTCGTTTTGATTTGAAACAGTCTCCCCCTCCCCCCTCTTTCTCTAACCCCCCCCCCCCCCCCCCGCAGCCCAGGCTTTTGTTTACCACACTAACACTTTTCTAATGAGCAATCATTTAAATATTTTTTTGGTTCTTTGAAGGTTTGGTTCCAAAACGCCCGGGCCAAGTTTAGACGGAACCTCCTACGTCAGGAGAGCACAGGGATGGACAAGGTGTCGGATGGGTCCACTCTACCAGGGGGGTCGCCTTCGGGCCCTCACTCCGAGCTCTCCAACGCCTCAATGAGTCCTTCCAGCACCCACACCGCCCTCACGGACCTGACCAGCCCCTCTATTCCGTCGGTTAACCATGTACTGACCGCCGTGCCGGGGGGCATGGACCCACACGACTCCATGAGTATGAGTCCTTCCCAGACCACCCTTACCAGCCTCTTCTGATATCACCCACCCCCACCCCACCCCACCCCATCCCAGACCACCCTTACCAGCCTCTTCTGATATCACCCACCCCCACCCCACCCCATCCCAGACCACCCTTACCAGCCTCTTCTGATATCACCCACCCCACCCCACCCCACCCCTCCCTAAACCCATCCAACACCCCTCCAGCTCACTCAAAGACTAAGAGACTGAAGAGTGAGACACTTAAATACATTATATTCCCCATGGACCTTAGGTTACTGCACCGTCTATTTCTAGTCTTTGTATGAGTAGCAACTAAAGCCTTACGGAGCGGTCGGCTTGATTTCGTCAAGAGCTGAAGATACTTTTTCTGTTTTCATCTTTGTTTCCTTTCCATGTTGGCAGACTGACACTACCCTCACCCGAGATGTGGATTCTCACTCCACCACCCGACCACTCTGTTTCTAGGTAGAGATCAAAAACAAACAAAAAAAAAACAATGGAAAAGGACTGTGAAACTGAAAATGTATTTGGAAAAAACATTGGGGAGTGTAAAATGCAGATACAAAGTACTGTAGCAAGGTTATCCGGAAGACTCTAGCGTGCCTTATACATTTTATGACACTGAGGAAAACCTGATCAGATAGATGTCTGATCTAGGTGGCATATTTCTTGAAAGATTTAGTTGAAGGATGGGTGCACCACTGACAAACTGCATATGCTTACAACATGGCAATAAAAGCCAATCTATTTTACAATTCACTCTGCACACAGTGAGGACTGATCGATGAAATAGAAATAGCATGGATGAGAATTAGAATTCCATTGATAAAGTTAATATAAAGATATCATGGTCATAATCTTTTAGACTCAGTCATTACTTGCAGTACACACCAGTAATAGTTGGTTACAGCTTCAATATTTTGTAACAATAAACTGTCATGTACAGAAATTAGATATAATGTATATTGATATCTGACTCGTTGCTTGATGGAATTGCAATGATACTATTTACAGTCACCATTTGAATACACAACACAAGTAGCTACAACATATCTAACGAATTTTCAGCATCACACTGTTTGGATTACGAATTGATAGCTGTAACATATGGATGAAGTTTTCATATTGGGGATATTATCTGGCTATTTGAATATTGGCTCATTCGTCACGACATAGAGTTTATATCAGTTTATTTCAGTATAGTGTACCATATACACTTCCACACGTCAAAGAGGGCAGTCATGCACACGTACAAACACACAAACACACACACACACACACACACACACACACACACACACACACACACACACACACACACACACACACACACACACACACTCACAGTCACACGCACACACTCACACGCACACACTCACACACACACACACACACACACACACACACACACACACACCGTACATACCTCAGTCTGAAGGTATTTTTATGTTCTTACTTCTGAAACCCAGCACTCTGATTTTGATTCTAAAAGTCCCCACAATGTAGGATTATAATACATAAGAAATGTGCTTAGAACTGAGATGCTTTATGGGTACATCCAACAATGGCACCCCTAATCTAAAAAAATCAAAAAGACCACTTCAAAATACTTATTTGGAATTGTCTGCACAAAACATGGTTGATTGAAATTGTCACCACCAAACTGTTCCTTGTGGGGACCTGTCTGAATATTGGTGTTGATACACAGAGAAACTAAATCAGGGATTTGTGTAGTTGGCAAGTAAACCAACTTTACCTGGGTCGTGTTCATTCGGACACACAGTAGCAAAATGTTTTGTAATGGAAAACGGAAATGAGCATTTCTTATTGGACAAATTCACATAGTACCTCCTCGTTTTGGACTGTTGTTTTCCTGTTTGGTGCCTACTGGAAGCTGGTAGGACTAGGAGTGTTTCTGACATGGAGAATCAAGCTGCCTTCCTTTTGACTGTGACTA
Organism: Coregonus lavaretus; assembly: GCF_964263955.1. Taxonomy (NCBI): domain Eukaryota; kingdom Metazoa; phylum Chordata; class Actinopteri; order Salmoniformes; family Salmonidae; genus Coregonus; species Coregonus lavaretus. Next base: position 69,441,781 of record NC_139991.1, read on the forward strand.
CCTTTATCTATGGATGAGGATGGTGCTCTTACCTTATCTTTACCCTTGTGTGCATGGAGAGCTGCTGTTGGGATTCAACATCCCTTTAACCACACAGTCTTTAGTTTGTTTGTTTGTCCTTCCATTCTTGTACAGTTGCCCCCTTTTGATGTACTTAAGCCTTCAGCTCTTTCAAAACATAAAATGGTGGACAAAACATGACCTGGTCTGTTGTTTTTGTGAAGTTACTACCTATAGGATATCACACACTCTCACACACACACAATGCATGTGCACAGACGTGAACCTAGACGTTTTTATTGTATTTTCTGTGTATAAAAGTAAGGAATACTTGTGGTGTTCCACAGGGTTCTATTTTCGGTTCGTTGGAATCCGGTTGGAGGGCCACCTTGTCTTGAAAGAGAGATAGATATCCACACACTATTGAATGCCCCAGCTGTTTTGTTGCTGTGAGAGACCACCTTGTCTCAACATCGTTGCTTTGCCTTTTTCCAATGACGTTTAAAAATAATTTATCTCATTTGGATTATATTGTAATTTGTGTCGTTTAGCAGAAACTCTTAACATTACAACAAGGAGGCTGAATGACAGTACAATTACTGGATGCATCTACATTTTCTGTCCATACAGTTTTTTTTTAAATACGGTGCTTCCACTCACACTAGGAAATCAGCTTGCTGTGGCTGGCAGCTCACCAGAAAAATCTCATCATAAAATAGACGTTTCGTAGAGGGAGCCTTTCTCCTATGAGTTTGAGCAATATGTGTTCAATTTTCACATGGCACCAGCGTCATCCAGACCAGCTGAGTCGAATTACTGAGGTCTGAAGAATGTTCTCTTAAAAACGTATTCAAATAACTTTGGTAAAATAAATATAAACTGAAGCTTTAACAGTCATGTGTTTTTTTCTCTTTAATGACCCTCTTGCTTGGTTTTTTGGCCTTAAGTCATCCTGTACAGAAAGAGGGGAATTGGTCGAAAAAGAAAGAGTAAGAACACAGGAAGTCTGCAATTTTGAAGTTTTGAGGTATGGTCAACAGCAAGAGGTCAATAGTACAGGTAATTGTTAATGTGACCACAAGTTGATAATAATAAAAATGGTTTGACTTAAAAAAAAAGTTGGCTATATTATTTACCATGTACCTAAGATCTACTAAGAAATTACAATGTTATGAGAGGAAATGTACTCTTACATTCCTAATAGTCACATTTTTGGGACTATTCCATTGGTTCCATTAAACCTGGCAAGCTAAATCAAATGCACCTAAAATACTTTAAAGGGGCAATCTGCAGTTCAAACAATAACAAAACCGGCGCTCTGCCACTGATTTGGTAAATAGCTGAGGGATGGGGCTGAAGAAATGTAACCCATCTCAAATTCATAGACAGAGCTATAAATGCAAGGACTGACCATCTATGAGATCAGAAATATAGTTTCAACCATGTTTTGAGGCTATAAAGTGTTTGTTTACAATGACTTTGTTTACAAACAAAAGATAAAACAAGCTTATTTGTTGGGTTCTGTTCTGATGGGAACCGACAATTGAACTAAACTCATGAGGCATTTCTAAGTTATATTCTTCAAGAATCAATGGGTAAATTTAATTAATTTAAAAGTCAAAAAATTGATGTAGCAATAGCAGATTGCCCCTTTGAAGTATTTGAAAGTATTTGATCATGATCTGGTACATTTTAATTGTCACCAAGCACAAACTACAGATGTAAAATCTTCTGCAGCAACAGGAATAATCCTGCAGCAACAGGAAATGTGAATTATTATATGGAATATAATTAACATAGAATTTGGGTCGTCCACGTACAGTATATTAGGAATGTACCTCATGTAGTCCCCTGTAGCTCAATTGGTAGAGCATGACGCTTGCAACGCCAGGGTTGTGGGTTCGTTTCCCACGGGGGCCAGAATGAAAAATGTATGCACTCACTAACTGTAAGTCGCTCTGGATAAGAGCATCTGCTAAATGACTAAAATGTAAATGTAATGTTATGGATATCAAGGAAGTAGTACAATATGTTGTGTCCATTATGCACCAAACGGAAGAAAACTGATTAAAACATAGAGGGACTACCTGGACTTGTCCAATAAGAAACACTCATTTTTTGTTTTCCGTTGCGTGACCCACTGAACACGAACCTGGTGAGTCAGCTATTTGCTTACACTAGCCACAGCTGGGGGATCGTAATGTCAAGTGCAAAACAATGGTAATAGTAGCCTGCTAACACCTGTCTACATTCTACAGGAGCAGGAAGCTATCTTAACGCTGCTGAAACGACTAGATTATACACGTTCGACTTTGAGATATCTCATACAGTGGGGGGAAAAAGTATTTAGTCAGCCACCAATTGTGCAAGTTCTCCCACTTAAAAAGATGAGAGAGGCCTGTAATTTTCATCATAGGTACACGTCAACTATGACAGACAAATTGAGAAAAAAAATTCCAGAAAATCACATTGTAGGATTTTTAATGAATTTATTTGCAAATTATGGTGGAAAATAAGTATTTGGTCACCTACAAACAAGCAAGATTTCTGGCTCTCACAGACCTGTAACTTCTTCTTTAAGAGGCTCCTCTGTCCTCCACTCGTTACCTGTATTAATGGCACCTGTTTGAACTTGTTATCAGTATAAAATACACCTGTCCACAACCTCAAACAGTCACACTCCAAACTCCACTATGGCCAAGACCAAAGAGCTGTCAAAGGACACCAGAAACAAAATTGTAGACCTGCACCAGGCTGGGAAGACTGAATCTGCAATAGGTAAGCAGCTTGGTTTGAAGAAATCAACTGTGGGAACAATTTTTAGGAAATGGAAGACATACAAGACCACTGATAATCTCCCTCGATCTGGGGCTCCACGCAAGATATCACCCCGTGGGGTCAAAATGATCACAAGAACGGTGAGCAAAAATCCCAGAACCACACGGGGGGACCTAGTGAATGACCTGCAGAGAGCTGGGACCAAAGTAACAAAGCCTACCATCAGTAACACACTACGCCGCCAGGGACTCAAATCCTGCAGTGCCAGACGTGTCCCCCTGCTTAAGCCAGTACATGTCCAGGCCCATCTGAAGTTTGCTAGAGTGCATTTGGATGATACAGAAGAAGATTGGGAGAATGTCATATGGTCAGATGAAACCAAAATAGAACTTTTTGGTAAAAACTCAACTCGTCATGTTTGGAGGACAAAGAATGCTGAGTTGCATCCAAAGAACACCATACCTACTGTGAAGCATGGAGGTGGAAACATCATGCTTTGGGGCTGTTTTTCTGCAAAGGGACCAGGACGACTGATCCGTGTAAAGGAAAGAATGAATGGGGCCATGTATTGTGAGATTTTGAGTGAAAACCTCCTTCCATCAGCAAGGGCATTGAAGATGAAACGTGGCTGGGTCTTTCAGCATGACAATGATCCCAAACACACCGCCCGGGCAACGAAGGAGTGGCTTCGTAAGAAGCATTTCAAGGTCCTGGAGTGGCCTAGCCAGTCTCCAGATCTCAACCCCATAGAAAATCTTTGGACGGAGTTGAAAGTCCGTGTTGCCCAGCGACAGCCCCAAAACATCACTGCTCTAGAGGAGATCTGCATGGAGGAATGGGCCAAAATACCAGCAACAGTGTGTGAAAACCTTGTGAAGACTTACAGAAAACGTTTGACCTGTGTCATTGCCAACAAAGGGTATATAACAAAGTATTGAGAAACTTTTGTTATTGACCAAATACTTATTTTCCACCATCATTTGCAAATAAATTCATTAAAAATCCTACAATGTGATTTTCTGGATTTTTTTTCCTCATTTTGTCTGTCATAGTTGACGTGTACCTATGATGAAAATTACAGGCCTCTCTCATCTTTTTAAGTGGGAGAACTTGCACAATTGGTGGCTGACTAAATACTTTTTCCCCCACTGTAGCTATAAACATTTGTTTGATAGCTGCAGTATCAGCTATTTCATATTAAAAAAGAGTTGTTTTGTTCAACATTTCGCTTCACTTCTTCCGTGGAGCTTCATAATTACTACTATTGGTCCCCTGGCCAATTAAAATGTTGTAATCATGTTTGCTCAAATATGGGCATAATTCTATAAAATTGCTGAGAAAGAAGACAATCTGACCAGTGATCAGAAGATACTGTCTAATAGCTAGATATGAAGCCTGCCCTGGATAGAAGACAATCTGACCAGGGATCAGAAGATACTGTCTAATAACTAGATATGAAGCCTGCCCTGGATAGAAGACAATCTGACCAGGGATCAGAAGATACTGTCTAATAGCTAGATATGAAGCCTGCCCTGGATAGAAGACAATCTGACCAGGGATCAGAAGATACTGTCTAATAGCTAGATATGAAGCCTGCCCTGGGTAGAAGACAATCTGACCAGGGATCAGAAGATACTGTCTAATAGCTAGATATGAAGCCTGCCCTGGGTAGAAGGAGGCTAAACACAATGCCATCTAATGTCATTCTAATGAGCCAAATTCAGGTTAGCTAGAACTTCCTGTCTGTATGATCACTTTGAAATGAGGCTGACGGAGTACAGTGGCTGACAATGAAACCAGCAGACCTTGTGGCCCTCAGGGTTCAAATAAAACAGCCTACCCTGATCCTCACATTCACCTATTTATGCTATTTATGTCAGTTTAAAGTCAACTGTGTGTGTGTGTGTGTGTGTGTGTGAGTGTGTGTGAGTGTGTGTGAGTGAGTGTGTGTTTGTGTTTGTGAGATTGTTTGTGTGTGTGTGAGTGTGTGTGTGTGTGTGTGTGTGTGTGTGTGTGTGTGTGTGTGAGTGAGTGTGTGTTTGTGTTTGTGAGATTGTTTGTGTGTGTGTGAGTGTGTGTGTGTGTGTGTGTGTGTGTGAGTGTGAGTGTGAGTGTGTGTGTATGTATGGAGCAGGGATCACAGCACATTTGCTCGACAGGCCCCGTCGCTCCGATCGTCCCCTCGGGGCCTTCAAGGTGGATCACTGTCTGGCGCCCGGGAGCAACGCTGCGATCTGAGCGGTGCTTATCACTATGCCCCCCTCGCCCCATCACCCACACCGCCCGGGCCAGGCGTATTATCAACATTTCTGTCACATGGGATTCGATGGGCGCCTCCTCCACCCCATCGCCCTTTCACTAAGAATCAGGGACCGAGGCAAGTGACGTGAAACTTGGACAAGGCTCAATGTCTCGTCAACCGCCAATTACTCTGAGAGAAGGGGGGGGGGGGGGGGGGGGGTTGGGTGATAGTGTGTGTGTGTGGGGGGGGGGGGGGGGGGGCAGGGTGGTGGGGTATTTCCCTCTCTCCTACTCTTCATCAACTCCTCATCCTCCTCCCCAGTAAGCTGACATGTTGTACGAAACATGGCAGTCAGTGTGTCTAGTAAAAACATGGGGGATATTCAAATCCTGAGACTTCTGACAATGCCAAAGTGTGAAGTTTCCAGGTTTCATAAAATGGCAAGGCATACTTTCAGCTACACTGCTCTTGGAACAACCAAAATCTTAGTTCACTCAACCCCGAGTTGACATTCCCTATTTAGACTGTGGTGTAATTCCAACCAGCAAATGGTTTGTTTAGTTTGTGGGCACTTCCCTGTCGATTTTGTCCCCAACACCCATTACTTTGGTCAATTCCTGGGTGTAGACCAAATAACAGACACTCAATCATGGATTCCCATGCAGGGACATCTGAAGCCACTACACTTTAGAGTCACTTTGATTACTAAATACGTGTCATAGTAACACAGAGTAGAGCAGCAGGCCCAAAAACCGAGTGCTATACCCGCCTTTATAATTGAGGGATAAACTTTGTTTATTTTGCTCTAGTTATCTCCAATCAACACCAAAATAAATGTGGTCGCATTGCTTGGTTTTAAGAGGTGACAGTGGATATTAAGAAGATGTGTTCTGTTTTAGTCTTGGTTTCTGGTCATTTCTTTGTTTTATCCTGTGTAAACAATTACATGGGAAAATATGAGGCTGACGAGTCGCTATGAGATTTGGCAGTGAGAGACTTCTCTGAATTTACAAAACAGCTCAGTAATCACATCATTTTATGGTGTGTTAATGGAAGCCTATGGTCTGTTAAAAAAAAAAGAATAGATCAATGGTGTGGTCTTTAGGGAGGATCTTAAAATGGCTCACAAACATGTATCACCCAGTGGAATCATGTGAGAAGTGTAAAGCAGAACATATTCCAAATAGAAAGGGGGCCAGATTAAAGCCCTGGGGGACACCACCAGAAATCAATATTTTTATAGGCACAGATTTGGCTATTAAACTATTATATTTGAACAATCTAAGCCACAATTCAAACCACCTCTAGACATTCCTAGATAATTCCGTCCTGTTCAGATGCCATTGTTGCTGACAGTGTCTTAAGTATAGCACTTGAATTTTAGGCATACAGAGTCCATGGATTGGGGAGTTGATGTCCTTAACTTCTAGGTGTATGAAGTGTATTGACTGTAAACTGTATAAGAATTGAGAATAGGTTCATGACTAGCCTCATACCCCACCTTCTATATAGCCCTCCCCTTTCCACCGGCCTTCGGCAATAGCAGACAGAGCCTGAAGCAATTCACATATCAGGTCAACAACTATGCTTGATTTTCTGGACGATTAGTCTGGGGCAATAGGATGGAGGCGGGGTGGTGTTGAGGGCATGGGCTTGGGGGGGGGGGGGGGGGGGGGGGGGTGACCTGGATCATAGGCCAGCTCTCAGGCCAAGCTGAATCGAGTTCACCCCCCAACCTCACAGAAACCAGCCACAGTTAAGTTGGGTGCTAAAACTAGTCTTTGAGAAAGACCAAATGTGCTGCACACATGCAGAGCCTTCTCTTGTGTTCAAATAAAGACAGGCGATGAGGGCTTTAACAGTGAGCATGCAATCCTAAAAGCGCACGACAGGGCAACGATGAAATAGTGGGCCCTATAACCTTTAATACGCAATATTATGACCTCTTCTCTTCCATTGAAGTCTTCATCAGGCTAAAATGTTTGGGCATTAGTCTTATCGCTGTCAGCACTCAAATATGCGCAACGCCAAATTGAGTCGAAATAGTCATTGCTGTGCCTCGACCCGCTGTGAAATGTGACATCACACATCGTATATAACCTGTAAATTCATGTTTTACCCCACTGTCCTGCGTTATACTGAATTACTGCTTATTGTCATTCGCACTTGTCTTCTCGAGGCAGGATGTTTTAATTCAGTATGTAATTTAACACTGGCCCCCCTATTGGGTTTCTCTCCAGGCAGGTTTCCTTTGGGCACGGACGGAGTGGGACTAAATGAGGAATTTGGAGTAAAGAGGGACTTTTACGGGGTGAGCACAAGCAGTAATCACCTCCAATCATCTCAGAGACCATCAAACCTCTCCTCTGGCTACTACATCAGTGAGCTTCGGGGAACACTCCCCCCAACGAAACTCTTTGATCTCAACGTGCACCACACCTTCGACCAGACACCCCCAGCCCTTCTTGCCTGTGCGTCAGTTTAACCCTTCCCCAGTGGAACCTTTGGCAGCGGTGCTGTTTGGTGAGCTCTGAAATGTGAACTGATAAATGAAGAAATAGGATCCTATTATAAAAGACGTACTGTATCAGCAAAGATGTAATGAAGCTTTTCCTTTTTCCTGTGGCTGTTCCTCAATCTTCCTGTGGATCACTGTTTGTTGAAGATGTACAGAGCTGTCTGG
>NC_139991.1:69453398-69499659 GCF_964263955.1 Coregonus lavaretus
TGTGTCAGTACCGAACCAGACACCATACCTTTATGATACATAAAGTCGACTCCTCAGCCTAAGGTGTTATCGATTGGGTCCAACCCTCCAACCAACCGTACCTTTACCCTGTTACAACAAACACAGTGATAGGCTATTCATCTAGCTCACGGCTCCGGGGACAACCATGTATATGAGAAAGGTTGCAATCAAAGGAGAGGCACATTTATTTTGGTGTGTGGATGAGGTGTGTGTGTGTGTGTACGAGAGGCCTAACTGATTTCTATAGGGTTCCTTCAGAGGATGGCACCGGTAGTTTATCAGGAGATTGTTGGCCCATTTTAAATCAATTGAACTGGTGACACTTGAACTTTACAGTGTGCAAGCTTTAAAGGCCATTGGAATAGGTCTCTCTCTCTCTCTCTCCTCTCTCTCTCTCTCTCTCCTCTCCCTCTCTCTCTCTCCTCTCTCTCTCACCTCTCTCTCTCTCTTCTCTAATTCAATTTAAGAGCTTTTATTGGCATGAGAAACATATGTTTACATTGCCAAAGCAAGTGAAATAGATAATAAACAAAAGTGAAATGAACAATAAAAAATGAACAGGTAAACATTACACTCACAAAAGTTTCAAAGGAATAGAGACATTTCAAATGTTATATTATGTCTATGTACAGTGTTGTAACGATGTGCAGATAGTTAAAGTACTCTCTAGTGAAAGAGCTTACGTATGCACTGTGCAAGAGTGCTACAGTGTGTATTTAAGTTGCTTGGTACAGCACATTGCATTGAAATAGAAAAGGATAACTTGCACAGTGAGTGTTTTAGTCCCATGGGATGTGTCAAACTCCACAGTGTATCAGTGTCAAGCTAACATACAACACCACACACTTGGAAAAAATCAAGGCCTAAAAATGACAGCGTGTTGATCAAATAGATATAGCACGATATGTTTGTATGGTTAAAATCCTGCCCATTGGTGTGCCTATGACACATACACACACTTGCTGTCTCATGCTTTATAGGGTTGCACCTCCTTGGATCCCACATGACCTCCTTGGACCTCCAGTACAACAGCTGTGTAGCGGACACTCAATTACCCCCCCCCCCCCCCCCTCTCTGCCCACCTTCTTTCCTCATCTACCTCCTTTTCCATTTTCTTTTGTCTATCCGATGTCTTGCTCTCTTGTTCCTTGCTCTCTGACACTTCTGCTCTCTCTCCCTCAGCCCGTTCTCCCTCTCTTCTCTGTCTCCCTCGCTCCCTCCTTCCTCGCTCCCCTCCTTCCCTCTCTGTATCTTTCCCTCCCTCTCTCCCTCTCTGTCTATCTCCCTCACTCCCTCCTGTCTGTCTCTCTCCCTCTCTGTCTCTCTCCCTCACTCTCTCCCAAACACAGCATCTACACGCCCCTTTTAGGCCTGTCTCTCTTACTTTCTGTCTTGCCTCTCTTTCCCCTGTCCTCCCTTTAAATCTGTCTACCCTGTCCTCCCTTTAAATCTGTCTACCCTGTCCTCCCTTTATCTCTGTCCACCTGTCCTCCCTTTAAATCTGTCTACCCTGTTCCTCCCTTTAAAATCCACTACCCTGTCCTCCCTTTATCTCTGTCTACCCTGTCCTCCTTTAAATCCACTACCCTGTCCTCCCTTTAACTCTGTCTCTCCTGTCCTCCCTTTAAATCTGTCTACCCTGTCCCTTTCTATACCTTTTCCCCAGTCTTACAGCCCGTTTTTTTTTCTCTTCTCTCTCTCTCTCTCTCTCTCTCTCTCTCTCTCTCTCTCTCTCTCTCTCTCTCTCTCTCTCTCTCTCTCTCTCTCTCTCTCTCTCTCTCTCTCTCTCTCTCTCCTCTCTCTCACTCTCTCTCTCTCTCTCCTCTCTCTCTCTCTCTTCTCTCTCTCTCTCTCGTCTCTCTCTCTCTCTCTCTCTCTCTTCTCTCTCTCATCTCTCTCTCTCTCTCTCTCTCTCTCTCGCTCTCTCTCTCTCTCTCTCTCTCTCTCTCTCTCTCTCTCTCTCTCTCTCTCTCACCACAAAGCTTGGGAGCTGACTCCCCCCCTCAGTCCTGTCACTCACTCAGGTGATGGGGTGCCTCTGAATGGGGACCTATAGTAGCTCCATCGAGCCCTCCATGCTCCAGGCTCCTTCAATGGGCCACACTGGAGGAAAGGCTGTCCCATAGTATCTGCTATTGTCCCTTCCAACAACCCCCTCCTGCCCTCCCCTGGCAGCCAAAGAATGAGCCACTGGTGAATAGAGGAGGATGTTCATCTCTATTAAGGGACATCTCTTCAGTCTGCTGCCCAACAAGGCTTCACACAAAGCTTTTAATTCACAGGGGCAAGCTTTTCTCCTCCTCCTCTTCCTCCTCCATCCTCCTCCATCTCTTCCTCCTCGCTTTTCTCTGGCTGTCCTCTTCTATTGCTCTCTGTCTCTTTTGAGAGGAATTGGACCCATTTTTGATGGATAGGGAGTTTTTTGTGTTGAATGTATCTTTGGGTTTTTGTAGTTGGCTAAAGGGGTTCATCCTGCTGTCAAGGTTTCTTAAGGTTGTGAATGGGTTTGACTGAGGTTTGCTCTCTGCAGGGTGTTTCAGGGTTTCTGGGGTTTGAGAGAGAGGCCGCAGACGGGGTCGAACTGAGGTCTGTCCATCCTGAGACACACAAACGCTCTTATGTGCGTGTGTTTGTTTATGTCATCTCTTACTTTGTTGATTAAGAAAACTGATGTATTATTTATTATTATAAGTTATAAATGCCTATTACAATGTCTGCCCAGGACAACGTGGAGAACAATCGAAGCCGAGCTCCAACATCAGCAGAGCTGAGGCACAGTGGAGAAGATGGCCAGAGTCTGGCAGAAGTAGAGAACCTTTGTTGCTACGCAATGCACCAGCCGGTACGACGGAGATGAGTGAGTGATTACAATACACTAGATTGTTACTCATTTCCATTGTCATTCACAGCCGGGCATCTAACAAACACTGTAACCTCTTTTTTGCTAATGCTGGCAAGTAAAATCAAGATATTTTAAATGAAAGTGACCCGAAAATGAACTATTTCTCTCTCTCCCTCCAATGTTTTCTTCGGGCAGAGAGAAATAGAGAGAGAGAAAGAGAGAGAGAGAAAGAGAAAGAGAAAGAGAAAGAGAAAGAGAAAGAGAGAGAGAGAGAGAGAGAGAGGAAGGGAGAGAGAGAGAGAGAGAGGGAGAGAGAGATAGAGAGAGAGAGAGAGAGAGAGAGGAAGGGAGAGAGAGAGCTCTGTTTTAGCACTGGGAGGGGTTGGGTACTGCAGTTGCATATTTGAGGCGTCAGCAGAACCAGAGGGAGAACCAGAACCAGCAAAGGCCCTTAATTAAAGATATGATTTTCCGGGGTCAAGCTGTACATCAACACACACAACAACCACAGTAAATAATTACCTCGTCATTTATGCATCACTTTTTCTTTCCGGGAAAGTGAGGTATTGCAAATGTATTGACCAAATTAGCTAGCCGAATGTCACCTAAGTTTTGGAGAATTGTGTGTGTCTGTGTGTGTGCACGCACATGGATGTGTCTGTGTATGTGTGTCTGTCTCTGTTTTTGTGTGTGAGAGAATATGTGTGCATCTCTAAGACAAAGCATAATGAAATACACAACATATGCACATATACACACATTCACAAACATATTCTCCCATCCTGGGCTTCAAAGCTTCTTTGATCACGATGCTGTCATCTCGCATCTCCAATCCTTGTTTATCAGAAGAATATCATATCTGACGGCTTTTACTTTCTCTTGGCTCTCGCTCTTCAAACCCAGGATAGGAAGCCAGTTATGCTCCTGTGCATCTAGTCAAAGTTTTGTCACTTTAAGCCGTCCACATCTACGGGAGAGTATGTACAGTAGGAAACATAATAATAGAATATAGAATATAGAAACTGCGAGTCAATGGAAAATATTCAAAACGCACACAAACCCCCCACAGACGCACACAGACAAACACATGCGTACAAGTATGCATGCAAAAACACACGCATGCACGCATGCACACACACAGGCCGTGTACGAATATCCATACTTGCATTCTAAATAGTAGACATTTTGGGTATGCGAAAAAACTAAGTTTTATAGTAAGTGAAATTGCCAGGATGTCATTTTTCATCTAGTAGAATTCACTGCTAGCCAGCAGATACCGACCCTACCGTTATGCTTGTTTACACTGAGCTGCACTGGGAGTGGAACGCAATCATGGTTACATTAAAACACTGTGGAGCCAGGCTGCCATTTTGGAATGGCAGTGTCAGCCAATCAGTTCCTTTGATGTTCAACGCAATGTGCCATTCCATAATGGATGCTGTTGCTACTGCTAGCTAACATGAGGACGAAAAGGGTAGTATTTCAATCTTCTCGATGGAGCAGTGTGAATAATGGTAAAATTTGGAGTACAGTGGCATATCCCATTCCTGCATTGAGGTACATTTTCCGACTCATATCTTGCGCCGGCTCCTCGGTGTCTTAATACAACCATTATTGCGTTCGGACCCAGTGCAGATCAGTGTAAACAAGCGTAACAATAGGGTCAGAATCTGCTGGCTAAATTCGCTGCACACTATTGAGGAAGAGAATTGTCTTTCAAGACTCATGTGTTTTTGACAACAGCTGATAATCAGCTGAGGGGACACGCTGTGCCAAAATGAACGAATGGCGGGAATTAACGCAATTGCGCATTAGATGAGGAATTCTCAGTAGGATGAGCCTAGTTTGCTGATATTTGTTGCTTACTGCATTTGTTTTGACTAAACAGTGCATTCTAGACAGTATGTGGTATGATTAGTACACAGTATGCAGTTTAAGTTGTAGGCAAGCCAGATTTCCGACACGGCCACACACTTACAGTATATAACATTATTCTTTGTCTCTGCCTTTCTCACTGCTCTTGAATATGATGCATTGGAAGTACACTGAGTTGATCATGTAAACGGAAGAATTGAAGATACGTCATTACATTTAAATGGTTATTTTCTAAATGTCTATCTCATAAGCTATTACTTGCATTGTATGATTATGTATGCTGCCTTACAAAGGCAAAACGCAGTAACTACATTTTGTATTTTTTACTGCAAAATCACAATTTTTCTGTCTAGACAGAATACTGATACTCTGATACTCCATGATATACAGTGCATTCGGAAAGTACTCAGACCCCTTGACTTTTTCCACATTTTGTTACGTTACAGCCTTATTCTAAAATGGATGAAATAAAACACAGTTGACAGTGCACATCAGAGCAAAAACCAAGCCATGAGGTCGAAGGAATTGTGTAGAGGGACAGCATTGAAGTTCCCCAAGAACACAGTGGCCTCCATCATTCTTAAATGGAAGAAGTTTGGAACCACCAAGACTCTTCCTAGAGTTGGCCGCCCAGTTGAGAAGGGCCTTGGTCAGGGTGGTGACCAAGAACCCGATGGTCACTCTGACAGAGCTCCAGAGTTCCTCTGTGGAGATGGGAGAACCTTCCAGAAGGACAACCATGTCTGCAGCACTCCACCAATCACATGACAGCCTGCTTGGAGTTTGCCAAAAGGCACCTAAAGGACTCTCAGACCATGAGAAACAAGATTCACTGGTCTGATGAAACCAAGATTGAACTCTTTGGCCTGAATGCCAGGCGTCACGTCTGGAGGAAACCTGGCCCCATCCCTACGGTGAAGCATGGTGGTGGCAGCATCATGCTGTGGGGATGTTTTTCAGCGGCAGGGACTGGGAGACAAGTCAGGGTCGAGGGAAAGATGAACAGAGCAACATACAGAGAGATCCTGGACCTCAGACTGGGGCGAAGGTTCACCTTCCAACAGGACAACAACCCTAAGCACACAGCCAAGACAACGCTGGAGTGGCTTCGGGACAAGTCTCTGAATTTCCATGAGTGGCCCAGCCAGAGCCCGGACTTTAACCAGATCGAACGTCTCTGGAAAGACCTGAAAATAGCTGTGCAGCGACGCTCCCCATCCAACCTGACAGAGCTTGAGAGGATCTGCAGAAAAGAATGGGAGAAACTCCCCAAGTACAGGTGATGCTTGTAGCATCATTCCCAAGAAGACTCGAGGCTCTAATCACTGTCAAAGGTGCTTCAACAAAGTACTGAGTAAATGGTCTGAATACTCATGTAATTGTGATATTAGTTTTTAATTTTCTTTAAATAAATGTGCATAAAAAAAATTACAACTGTTTTTGCTTTGTCATTGTGGGGTATTGAGTGTAGACTGATGAAGAAAAAACCAACTCAATCCATTTTAGAATAGGGCTGTAACGTAACAAAATGTGGAAAAAGTCAAGGGGTCTAAATACTTTCCGAATGCACTGTATTCTGATCAATGCTTGTTCTTGTGTCAGGAAAAATACCACATTAATCAGATAATATACCTGGCCATTATAACAGATCAAAGATTTTTGATCAAATTCGTAGTTACTGCGTTTTGCCTTTGTAGTATGGTTCTCGCAGCATTTTGTGTTTTCACAATTTTGGAGCACTAATTGCAAATCTGTCCAATATGTTGCTGTTTTGAACAGGCTTCAAGGCAAATGAGCTGAAATCTCCTAGTAATGAACCTGTCATGTACACCATAATTCAAGTTGGCTGTTGTTAAAACTAATCTTCTTTTTTTATTTTTTATATTACCCACAGGACAACCTGAATAGTGTGTCTCAGCTAAAGGAGTCCCCGAAGTGAGTATTAAGGAAACAATGGTTCCCGCTTGATTCAGGCCCTATGTTTATTCTCCATTTACAAGCGCCAAATGCACAGACACACCTTAAATGCCATGTTGTTTTATTACACTCAGGCTTTGGGCTGCGCGCGCCCCGAAAATAGCTCCCCCTGGACCTAAACATGCAAGAACCTTTTAGATCTGACAGCAAGGCTCTTTACAAAACCATTGGGCCTTTCCTAGAGGGACAGAGGCTAGGGGACATTACATTCATCAAATAGCTTGTTGTTTTTCTCCCGCTCTCTGAACTGGAAAGAGATGCCAACATCTCTGGAATAATGGAGAGATGGAAAGAGAGGGAGAAAAGAGGGAAAAGAGAGAAAGAGAGAAAGAGGGGGCTACTGCTGCTGGAGCCGCTTAAGATGGCCTAACATAACTGAAGATGGCCTAACATCACTGAAGATGGCCTAACATCACTGAAGATGGCCTAACATAACTGAAGATGGCCTAACATAACTGAAGATGGCCTAACATAACTGAAGATGGCCTAACATCACTGAAGATGGCCTAACATAACTGAAGATGGCCTAACATAACTAAAGATGGCCTAACATAACTGAAGATGGCCTAACATAACTGAAGATGGCCTAACATAACTGAAGATGGCCTAACATAACTGAAGATGGCCTAACATAACTTAAGATGGCCTAACATAACTTAAGATGGCCTAACATAACTGAAGATGGCCTAACATAACTGAAGATGGCCTAACATAACTTAAGATGGCCTAACATAACTTAAGATGGCCTAACATAGCTTAAGATGGCCTAACATAACTGAAGATGGCCTAACATAACTGAAGATGGCCTAACATAACTTAAGATGGCCTAACATAACTGAAGCTGGCCTAACATAACTGAAGATGGCCTAACATAACTGAAGGAGCTTCTCTGCTCATATGCTCTTGTGTTTTCATACATGTTGTTTTTGTTCCAGACAGTGTATCCATGTAATTAAACGATACAAAGTGATCCGCTATTCTGAATACAGTATTCACGCCATATGGTGTAACGTTTTATTTTCCATCGATTAATCTAGTTGACACTGTGAATGCACTGATGTAAATAGTTCCAGTGTAACCCTGCAATTAAAGACATGCTCCCAAACTTTGGCAACTAGCAAGTATTTTTAAGCCTCCCACTTTGGGCTGGATGTGTCAAGGTGTAGTTCATACATGCATAATCTATGAGCAGAATTACTGTCTTACCTCAATTAGCCACGAAATCCCTAGTTTGAAAGCGACTGTTTTCTGGAAGCTGTGCAGCACCATTTCCTCTACATTTTCTCCCACGTGGGCCCGCCCCCTAGCAATTTGAGTTCCAGCCAATGAGCTTCAGCCCCTCACCAATTGAGTGACAGCTAGCAAGATGCACACATAGAAGAGTGAGAGAGAGAGAGCAATGACATGGTGAACATATATGCACATATGTGACATAGTACGCAATGTTCTGGGACCACTTTTGGTTAATGAAAGCTACTTTCAGAAATACAGGCTAAAAAGTAGACAAAAGTACCAGAGAATATCTTTAAACAACACATTTATTTATAAAGCCCTTTTTTACATCAGCAGTTGTCACAAAATACGAGTCTAAAACCCCAGAGAGCAAGCAATGCAGATGTAGAAGCACGGTGGTTAGGAAAAACTCCCTAGAAATCCAGGACCCTAGGAAGAAACCTAGAGAGGAACTAGGCTCTGAGAGGTGGCCAGTCCTCTTCTGGCTGTGCCGGGTAGAGATTATAAGGGTACATGGCCATTAAGGCCAAATCATTCTTCAAGATGTTAAAATGTTCATAGATGACCAGCAGGGTCAAATAATAATCACAGTGGTTATAGAGGGTGCAACAGGTCAGCACCTCAGGAGTAAATGTCAGTTAGCTTTTCATAGCCAAGCATTCAGAGGTTGAGACAGCAGGTGTGGTGGTGGTGGGGGAGGGGGGGGGGAGCATACCTAAGCTCACACAGGACACCAGATAAGACAGGAGAATTACACAAGATATGACAGACTGACCCTAGCCCCCTTGCACATACACTATATATACAAAAGTATGTGGACACCCCTTCACATTAGTGGATTCGGCTATTTCAGACACACCCGTTGCTGACAGGTGTATAAAATTGAGCACACCGCCATGCAATCTCCATAGACAAACATTGGCAGTAGAATGGCCTTACTGACGAGCTCAGTGACTTTCAACGTGTCACCGTCATAGGATGCCACCTTTCCAACAAGTCAGTTTGTCAAATTTCTGCCCTGCTAAAGCTGCCCCGGTCAACTGTAAGTGCTGTTATTGTGAAGTGGAAATATCTATATATATGCTAGCGTCTGCTAAATGGCATATTATTATATTATATTATCTTGGAGAAACAACGGCTCATTCGCGAAGTGGTTGGTCTCACAAGCTCACAGAACGGGACCGTCTGTCATCGGTTGCAACAGTCACTACTGAGTTCCAAACTGCCTCTGGAAGCAACGTCAGCACAAGAACTGTTCGTCGGGAGCTTCATGAAATGGGTTTCCATGGCCGAGCAGCCGCACACAAGCCTAAGAGCAGTGGAAACGCGTTTTCTGGAGTGATGAATCACGTTGCTTCCAGAGGCAGTTTGGAACTCGGTAGTGACTGTTGCAACCGATGACAGACGGTCCCGTTCTGTGAGCTTGTGTGGCTTACCACTTCGCGACTGAGCCGTTGTTTCTCCAAGATAGGAGAACACTACCTGCCCCAATGCATAGTGCAAATTGTAAAGTTTGGTAGAGGAGGAATAATGGTCTGGGACTGTTTTCCATGGTTCGGGCTAGGCCCATTAGTTCCAGGGAAGGGAAATCTTAACACTACAGCATACAATGACATTGTAGACGATTCTGTGCTTCCAACTTTGTGGCAACAGTTTAGGGAAGGCCCTTTCCTGTTTCAGCCTGACAATGCCCCTGTGCACAAAGCTAGGTCCATACAGAACTGGCCTGCACAGAGCCCTGACCTCAACCTCATCCAACACCTTTCGGATGAATTGGAACGCCGACTGCGAGCCAGGCCTAATCGCCCAACATCAGTGCCCGACCTCACTAATGCTCTTGTGGCTGAATGGAAGCAAGTCCCCGCAGCAATGTTCCAACATCTAGTGGAAAGCCTTCCCAGAAGAGTGGAGGCTGTTATAGCAACAAAGGGGGGACCAACTTCATATTAATGTCCATGATGTTGGAATGAGATGTTCGACGAGCAGGTTTCCACATACTTTTGGTCATGTAGTGTAGATTATTGCAGCATAGATCTTTGAAAGGACCCACTGTGTCAAACCAATCAATCAATCAAATGTATTTATAAAGCCCTTTTTACATCAGCAGATGTCACAAAGTGCTATACAGAGACCCAGCCTAAAACCCCAAACAGCAAGCAATGCAGATGTAGAAGCATGCAATTACTGTAAGTGGGCATCTCAGTTGTGCTGTATGACCCTGAGAATAGTTTGTTTTCATAATTCCTAACAAACTTTCTGATTTATCATGTCCACAAAAGGGGAAAACTAAGTTAGAATATGAAATGTTTTAAGAACACTGTTGCATTATAATACCGCTGTGTTGAGAGCAAAAGGAGGTCCTGGTATCTAGCAATATATTACAATATTTCTTGGGGAGGAAAAGATGGCGATAGTGAGCCACCTGAGACAAGCCCTGACGACGACAGTGTGAGCAAAACACTTGTAAGAGTACAGGAAATATGGGTTAGGCTGATCTGTCAGAATACATGTACGTATCATGAGTATCATTCACCTCTAAAATAAACCCTGTACTGGAGTCAGTTTGTTCCTAATGACACTACCAAACATCTATGAAACGTATCATACTTTATGTGATCCAGGACCTGTATGGTGGGGAAAACTATGAGGGGGAAAGAGACCACTGTTACAGCGTAATAAACACATAAATCACGTTATAGAAACCCTGGACATAAAGGTGACATATGTCAACAGTCAAGTTTTGTTGAAAAAATATATATATTTTGCGATTCTATCCACAGATAGGATAGTATTTGAGTTGGATTAGATAGAAGAGGGATATACTGTAGTATGGAACGTAAAGTAGCATAGGCGAGGATTGAACCTCTGCCTTCAGGGGCAATGTGTAGACCAGGGGCGGCATGATCTTAATCAGTTTTTTGAACTGCTGGGACTGGGAGTGTATACTTATTGCAGTCACGTCTTACCTCGCTTTGATTAATCACCCTGCCGTCTCCCATTTATGCCATTTTGTCCTGGTTGGAACCCAAGGCAGCGTCAAGGCATGGCGGTCCTGTGACAATGATATGAAGAGGGAGAGGGGGGTATATGTGGGCCTTCTAATGGTAAAGATATCACTCACATTATTCTAAGACATTTCTTGTGGAGATGATAGGAGTTGTTATTAGGCCTTTCGTGGATGCTCTTTTGGTACATCATTATCTTCAAAATGGCCGCTTGACCTGGATATCATGCGCATAAGAAAATATACGTCACTTATGGAGGCATCATCATACCACTGATCCATAAAAGGCATTTCTAGGTCAGGCGCGACTGTACTTCAGTCCTCAGGGAGGTAGTAACTTCTCCATCTGCTTCATTTGGCAACAGTCTATCAGAGAGTGATGTGTGTGTGTGTGTATATGTGTATGTGTGAGCACATGCGCTTAGTCATGTGTTGCCTTAAGCAGCAGCAGCAGCAGATTAGAAGCAGAGTGCACTTCATTAGTTATTTTGAGAAAGGACAGAGCGAGAGGGGCAAAAGGAGACAGAGAGAGGAGGAGGAGGAGGAGGAGGAGGAGGAGGAGGAGGAGGAGGAGGAGGAGGAGGAAGAGAGAAGAGGAGGAAGAGAGAAGGGGAGGAAGAAAGAGGAGGAGGAGGAGGAGAGAAGAGAGAGGAGGAGGAGGAGGAGGAGGAGGAGGAGGAGGAGGAGGAGGAGGAGGAGGAGGAGGAGGAGGAGGAGGAAGAGAGAAGAGAGAAGAGAGAAGAGGAGGAAGAGAGAAGAGGAGGAGGAGGAGAAAGGAGGAGGAGGAGGAGAGAAGAGGAGGAAGAGAGAGGAGGAGGAGGAGGAGGAGGAGGAGAGAGGAGGAGGAGGAGGAGGGGGAAGAGAGAGGAGGAGGAGGGGGAAGAGAGAAGAGGAGGAAGAGAGAGGAGGAGGAGGGGAGGAGGAGAGAGGAGGAGGAGGAGAGAGGAGGAGGAGGAAAGAGGAGGAGGAGGAGAGAGGAGGAGGAGGGGAAAGAGAGAGGAGGAGGAGGGGGAAGAGAGAGCGAATTGAGCCAGAAGAGTTCTAGTTGTTGACAAGACACTTAAAACGAGTACAGCAACTGTAGGCCCTACTAGGCTGATAGCACGCCAACCAACTACATTACGGTAACATATGGACTTTGATCCATCCAGGGCATCTGTCATGATTGATGTGAAAGCTTTGAATCTGTGTCACCCGTGTAATCGGCTAAATTTGCCAAGTGACATAAACGATAGTGCCATTTTTACATTTTAAGAACCAACGTCACCCTTATTGCTGCCAGTAGCGCAATAGTGTTATGTCATTTGTCATAAACTAACATCAAATCAAATCACATTTTATTGGTCACGTATACAGATTTGCAGATGTTATCGCAGGTGCAGCGAAATGCTCCAACAGAGCAGTGATACCTAGGAATTAAATGTAAAAAAGTATACACACATAATCCAGAAAAAAATAATAATAATTAAGAAATATCAGAACAAGCAATGTCAGAGACCCGAATATATATATATATATACAGTACCAGTCAAGAGTTTGGATACACCTATTAATTCAAGGGTTTTTCTTTCTTTTTTACTATTTTCTACCTTGTAGAATAATAGTGAAGACATCAAAACTATGAAATAACACATATATAATCATGTAGTAACCAAAAAAGTGTTAAACAAATCAAAATATGTTTTATATTTCAGATTCTTCAAAGTAGCCACCCTTTGCCTTGATGACAGCTTTGCACACGCTTGGCATTCTCTCAACCAGCTTCACCTGGAATGCTGAGCACTTGTTGGCTGCTTTTCCTTCACTCTGAGGTCCAACTCATCCCAAACCATCTTAATTGGTTAGAGGTCGGGTGATTGTGGAGGCCAGGTCATCTGATGCAGCACTCCATCACTCTCCTTCTTGGTCAAATAGCCCTTACACAGCCTGGAGGTGTGTTGGGTCATTGTCCTGTTGAAAAACAAGTGATAGTCCCACGAAGCCCAAACCAGATGGGATGGCGTATTGCTGCAGAATGCTGTGGTAGCCATGCTGGTTAAGTGTCCTTGAATTCTAAATAAATCACAGCCAGTGTCACCAGCAAGGCACCCCCTCACCATCACACCTCCTCCTCTATGCTTCACGGTGGGAACCACACATGCAGAGATCATCTGTTCACCTACTCTGCGTCTCACAAAGACACGGCGGTTGGAACCAAAAATCTCAAATTTGGACTCCAGGTCAAAGGACAGATTTCCACCGGTCTAATGTCCATTGCTCGTGTTTCTTGGCCCAAGCAAGTCTCTTCTTATTGGTGTCCTTTAGTGGTGGTTTCTTTGCAGCAATTCGACCATGAAGGCCTGATTCACGCAGTCTCCTCTGAACAGTTGATGTTGAGATGTGTCTGTTACTTGAACTCTGTGAAGCATTTATTTGGGCTGCAATTTCTGAGGCTGGTAACTCTAATGAACTTATCCTCTGAAGCAGAGGTAACTCTGGGTCTTCCTTTCCTGTGCCGGTCCTCATGAGAGCCAGTTTCATCATAGCGCTTGATGGTTACTACATGATTCCATATGTGTTATTTCATAGTTTTGTTGTCTTCACTACTATTCTACAATGTAGAAAATAGTAAAAATTAAGAAAAACCCTTGAATGAGTAGGTGTGTCCAAACTTTTGACTGGTAGGGTATATAATGTATATAAATATATATACATGTAATGGTGTGTAAAGACAGTATGGACAGTATACGAATAGAAAAGGTGTGTAAAGCATTAGTCATACGGGATAAGCCATGACTAGAATACAGTATTCACTGTACATATAAAGTGGGTAAAACATTATGTAAACATTATTAGTGACCAGCTGATTCAAATAATCAACTCATCATCAAGCTTTGATTATTTGAATCAGCTGTGTAGTGCTAGAGCAAAAAACTAAACGTGCACCCCTGGGAGGCCCCAGGACCGAGTTTGAGAAACCCTGCCCTACAGGATATGCAGGCCATGTTACTCATTCTTGTGTCAGAGACATTATGAGCAAGTGTCTGCTTGTCCTACCACTCGCCTCGAAAGCTGTGGGCCTCCGAATCAGTGCGATGCAAATACTTTTCCTGGGGAGAAAAAATATGTTTCACAACATGCACAGCCCCAGGTCGTACAAGACATTACACAAATCACCAGAGCACAACTATTGGGAATGTCTCCAAACAAGAGTTCCTTTATGAGAATGTATCTTTCCTTGAACTGTTGCTTGGCTAAAAGCGGGGATAAGTCAGAGAGAAGTCTATCAATGCAATCCTACGACAGAATGTACTGTACTACACAGCCTATCACAATGTGTACTGTATATCTGTTGGTAGGTTCGAAGGACACTGGGGTTATTGTAGGGTTATTTTGATCTAATTGTTTTATTTAAATGTTAATCTAATAGGTATTATAAGGCAGGTCAACACACAAGATTAAAGTTCAAAGAGATTTCTTGTAGATATTCTTGATATAGAATGTCAAATTGAGTTGTATAACTACTCAATACGAAATAAACAAATGTATTCAGTCAGGTGAGATCTGACAAAACATATTTGCCAGGTTATCCTCAGTCTGAAGTGTTGACACAAGATACTTTATGATAACCATCCTTCCTTGCATAGTTCTCAACCAATTACCTGTAAAAGATGTCTGAACATAGGCTATGCCTATACAGTAATCTTTATATGCATAATTCAAAACAGTCACATAGACTAATCTAAACAACGTATGCAATCAAACAATAATACAACAATACAAGTTGATAAATAACATATGTTTGGTGTATATCATGAAGATAAAAAAGTGTAATACGGAAGTTACATAAATTAACTTTGTAGGTGATCAATTATATCTATATCGAAAGTGCGTGACAATGCTTCACGTGCCCTGGCTGTATAACTATTAGGCCTACTCTGGAGAAAAAAAGGTTTCAGCAGAATGGGATTCGTGATAGTGGTTAATATATATATATATATATATATATATATATATATATATATATATATATATATATATATATATATATATATACTATTTGACATAACTTTATGAAACTCAGTAGGCTATAGATATGCTACATTGTCAAATATTCTCGCAGCCTATTTCTCTATCCATCAGAAATATGCAGTGGGTTGAGTTTCTGTGCTGTTTGACGTTTGACCCAATTTTCTATAAAAATGCAGTCCATGTGACGTTGATTCGCGCCCTCGACTATTGAATTGACTGCACGAGCGACCTTCCTCCTACGGTTTCTCCTCCCATTAAAAGAATAATTCGTTTTGAGTGGCCTGCGTGGCATGCAACAGTAAAAGAGGAGCGAGACAGAGAGTAGAGAGAGAGAACTTTAGAGCTGTCGAAGGCGGAGTTGCACAACACGGAATAATGTAACTCTGTTTACACCTTCCTTATTCCAAAACGTCAGCGTGAAGAGAAAATACTCTGCAAAATCAGGTAAGATACTCAAACATGTTGAATTCATTACTTTTTTAGAACCATTGTCATTGTAGACAACATAGTTGGAAACTTGCAAACAGTCCAGCACTTGACTTGGTGACAAAAGTTACAAAGTAGAGCGGGACTCGGCTGTCATTTCAGCTGCATATTTTGTTTCGTTCAGGGAGTGTTTTCCACTGTCTCCCTGGGTCTCATGCGTTCTGTTGAATTGTCAAAAAAAGTTATAAATCTAGATTTTGCGCGGAATCATTCGTCAAAGAATACTGTAGTTACAGGGTATGGCAGTTTGGCTGCCTGACGGACTGGCAGCTTTGGACGAAAACAAGGTTGGTCAAATTCGACTGTAGTAGCCTATGTTGCAACAATTTACCACACCAAAACTACCAGAGTACGTATGGGAAACGTTGTTTTTATGCTCAACTCACGCTCAAATTATATTTTTATAGCTGCTATAAATTTTGAATATTCTGACAATGTAAATTGATTTGGAGTGCTTTCACTAGAATACAGTGCCTTCAGAAAGTATTCATACCCATTGACTTATTACAGAGTTTGTTGTGTTTCAGCCTGATTTTCAAAATGGATTAAATAGATTTTTCCTCTCACCCATATCCATACAATGCCCCATAATGACAAAGTGAAAACAAGGTTTTAGAAATTTTTGCAAATTTATTGAGAATGACATACAGAAATATCTCATTTACACAAGTATTCACACCCCTGAGTCAATACTTTGTAGAAGCACCTTGCCAGCGATTGCAGCTGTGAGTCTTTCTTGGTAAGTTTTCAAGAGCTTTCCACTCCTGAATTCTGCAACATTTGCCCATTATTCTTTTCAAATTATTCAAGCTCTGTCAAATTGGTTGTTGATCATTGCTAGATAACCATTTTCAGGTCTTGCCATAGATTTTCAAGTAGATTTAAGTCAAAACTGTAACTCGGACATTCAGGAACATTCACTGTCTTCTTGCTAAGCAACTGCAGTGTAGATTTGGCCTTGTGTTTTAGGTTATTGTCCTGCTAAAAGGTGAATTATCTCCCAGTGTCTGGTGGAAAGCAGACTGAACCAGGTTTTCCTGTAGGATTTTTCCTGTGCTTAGCTCCATTCCATAAATGTTTTATCCTGAAAAACTCCCCAGTCCTTAACGATTACATGCATACCCATAACATGATGCAGCCACCACTATGCTTGAAAATATGGAGAGTGGTACTCAGTAATGTGTTGCATTGGATTTGCCCCAAACATAACGCTTTGTATTCAGGAAAAAAAGTGAATTGCTTAGCCTACATTTTATGCAGTATTGCTTTAGTGCCTTGTTTTCGTTCTGTCAATCAGGTTTGTATTGTGAAGTAACTACAATGTTGTTGAACCATCCTCAGTTTTCTCCTATCACAGCCTCTGTAACTGTTTTAAAGTAATAATTGGCATCATGGTGAACTCCCTGAGTGGTTTCCTTCCTCTCCGGCAACTGAGGTAGAAAGGACGCCTGTATCTTTGTAGTGACTGGGTGTATTGATACACCATCCAAAGTGTAATTAATAACTTCACCATGCTCAAAGGGATATTCAATGTCTGCTATTTATTTTGTAGTGACTGGGTGTATTGATACACCATCCAAAGTGTAATTAATAACTTCACCATGCTCAAAGGGATATTCAATGTCTGCAATTTATTTTTTTACCCATATACCACTAGGTACCCTTCTTTGCGAGTCATTGTTAAACCTCCCTGGTCTTTGTGGTTTAATCTGTGTTTGAAAAAATAACAAATACAAATAAAAGTGAAACAACAGCCTTACTAATGTGTAAAATAACAGGTTGTATTACACGTTCTCCTTTTCGACAACCAGAAAATGACAACCAGATGTTAGCCAAGGTTTCGATGTGAGAGATCCATTTGTTTACAGTGAAATCGGAGTATGATGCGCGTCATGGTGCTCTTGTTGATTTGTCACTGATGCTGTGGTATAAATGAATACGACGTGTGTGTTACCAGAGCAGGGGTGATCGCTGAAGGGGAGGTATGAGGGGAACTGGGTGGTGGTTGGAGGTTGTTAGGATGCCTGGACATACCAAGCCCAATACCTCGCTAAAATTAGTCACGTGTCAGCTGCGTTGTGGGCAGGGGCCAGTGGTGAGTGCTACAACCAGGGTCTGAGGGGGGTTAACACCCCCAGCATTGGGAAAGCGAACAGCTCCTCTCACCCTTTGGTTTGGAATAGTATTGGCGTGACATGCCAAGATGCAGTGCACATTTCAGAGACCTTCATGGAATTCCCATGGGCTGCTACAGTACATAGGCATCATGCTAATGAGAAGGCTAGGAGGTAATCAAAGTTCACAGGGAAGTGACCTCTCCTTGTTTTGCACTGGTCTGGTGTTGATCCAGAGAACCAAAATGGCTGCTCCAAAAAGTTTTGACATTTGTTGCTATTTGCAGATGCTCATAGGTGGAACTAAAGTCCAAAGATGTGTCTTTCTTTCAACTGCCTGAAACCACTCTGAGCCTGTGTGAGTACTGAATGCTCTTCTAGGGTCTCTTTCATAGAAAGCAGGCCGTGGACTGATGGCTTTTACATGCTGTTTTCACAGTTATCCAATCTGACGCAACGCAGCTGTCACACAGAACACTACAAAAATGCAAAATGAGTGACCCAGAGGCCCGATATAGACGCTTGTATTTTTAGACCATCTCACTCATACTTTAACTCATTGCTCTTTGGTAATTGGATATCACCCACCTCCACCCGCCTGTATGCCGTGGTTCGGCCCACTTGGTCCCTGGACGCAGCGAGGGCGTGTGTAGGACAGCGCTCTTAAAATGGAACAGACCATTTCTGGAAGCCGCTGTCATTCAAAACGGCACAAAAATACCCCATTGTCACTCACAGTTATTTGAATAAACTGTAGACTGGGCACTGACAGTGTGCGTGATTGACGAAACTAGGGCCTGGAGTCAGAGGTGAAATACCAACGCAACAATTTTGGCAACTGCAAGAGGAAGGTCAAAACAAATCCAGATCAACAGGGACCCGCGTGTCTGAAGATACAGGCCAGTTCAATCGTGACGACGCCCCCGAGCCCATTAAAAGTCAACATCTGCTTCATCAGTGTTATGAGAGCAATGTATTAGTGGTTTTGTATACTGTGGTTTTGTGGAATATGACACACACACACAACCGCCAAAAGAGAACCTAAGACTGACCCGGGACTGAACTACACTTAGTGATCAAAAGATGTACAGTGCCTTGCAAAAGTATTCATCCCCCTTGGCGTTTTTCCTATTTTGTTGCATTACAACCTGTAATTTAAATTGATTTTTATTTGGATTTCATGTAATGGACAAAATAGTCCAAATTGGTGAAGTGAAATGAAAAAAATACTAAAAAAATAAATAACGGAAAGGTAGTGCGTGCATATGTATTCACCCCCTTTGCTATGAAGCCCCTAAATAAGATCTGTTGCAACCAATTACCTTCAGAAGTCACATAATTAGTTAAATAAAGTCCACTTGTGTGCAATCTAAGTGTCAAATGATCTGTCACATGATCTCAGTATATATACACCTGTTCTGAAAGGCCCCAGAGTCTGCAACACCACTAAGCAAGGGGCACCACCAAGCAAGCGGCACCATAAAGACCAAGGAGCTCTCCAAACAGGTCAGGGACAAAGTTGTGGAGAAGTACAGATCAGGGTTGGGTTATAAAAAAATATCAGAAAATTTGAAAAGAATTATAAAAAAATTGAAAGAATATGGCACCACAACAAACCTGCCAAGAGAGGGCCGCCCACCAAATCTCATGGACCAGGCAAGGAGGGCATTAATCAGAGAGGCAACAAAGAGACCAAAGATAACCCTGAAGGAGTTGCAAAGCTCCAGAGCGGAGATTGGAGTATCTGTGGCCAGAAAAAAGCCATTGCTTAAAGAAAAAAATAAGCAATAAGCGTTTGGTGTTCGCCGAAAGGCATGTGGGAGACTCCCCAAACATATGGAAGAAGGTACTCTGGTCAAATGAGACAAATTGATCTTTTTGGCCATCAAGAAAAACGCTATGTCTGGCGCAAACCCAACACCTCTCATCACCCCGAGAACACCATCCCCACAGTGAAGCATGGTGGTGGCAGCATCATGCTGTGGGGATGTTTTTCATCGGCAGGGACTGGGAAACTGGTCAGAATTGAAGGAATGATGGATGGTGCTAAATACAGGGAAATTCTTGAGGGAAACCTGTTTCAGTCTTCCAGAGATTTGAGACTGGGGCGAAGGTTCACCTTCCAGCAGGACAATGACCATAAGCATACTGCTAAAGCAACACTCGAGTGGTTTAAGGGGAAACATTTAAATGTCTTGGAATGGCCTAGTCAAAGCCCAGACCTCAATCCAATTGAGAATCTGTGGTATGACTTAAAGATTGCTGTACACCAACGGAACCCATCCAACTTGAAGGAGCTGGAGCAGTTTTGCCTTGAAGAATGGGCAAAAATCCCAGTGGCTAGATGTGCCAAGCTTATAAGACATACCCCAAGAGACTTGCAGCTGTAATTGCTGCAAAAGGTGGCTCTACAAAGTATTGACTTTGGTGAATAGAGGGTGAGGCCTAGGGGAGAGAGAAATTGAGGAGGGAGATGGGGAGGAGAGGATTTAAACAACAGATATGGGTTGAGTTACTTAACAGTCGGAACTTGGTCGTGTTCATTAGGCACCATACAGAAGATAACGCTCAAGTATTTCAGTTTTTTTTGTGTTATTTCTTGTTTGTTTCACCCCAAAAATTATTTTGCATCTTCAAAGTGGTAGGCATGTTGTGTATTCTTTTTTTTATTTTTTTTATTTCACCTTTATTTAACCAGGTAAGCCAGTTGAGAACAGGTTCTCATTTACAACTGCGACCTGGCCAAGATAAAGCAAAGCAGTGCAATAAAAACAACACAGAGTTACATATGGGGTAAAAAACATAAAGTCAAAAATACAACAGAAAATATATATACAGTGTGTGCAAATGTAGCAAGTTATGGAGGTAAGGCAATAAATAGGCTATAGTGCAAAATAATTACAATAGTATTAACACTGGAATGCTAGATGTGCAAGAGATTATGTGCAAATAGAGATACTGGGGTGCAAAATAAATAACAATATAGGGATGAGGTAGTTGGGTGGGCTAATTTCAGATGGGCTGTGTACAGGTGCAGTGATCGGTAAGGTGCTCTGACAACTGATGCTTAAAGTTATTGAGGGAGATAAGAGTCTCCAGCTTCAGAGATTTTTGCAATTCGTTCCAGTCATTGGCAGCAGAGAACTGGAAGGAATGGCGGCCAAAGGAGGTGTTGGCTTTGGGAATGACCAGTGAGATATACCTGCTGGAGCGCAGACTACGGGTGGGTGCTGCTATGGTGACCAATGAGCTAAGATAAGGCGGGGATTTGCCTAGCAGTGATTTATAGATGGCCTGGAGCCAGTGGGTTTGACGACGAACATGTAGTGAGGACCAGCCAACAAGAGCGTACAGGTCACAGTGGTGGGTAGTGTATGGGGCTTTGGAGACAAAACGGATGGCACTGTGATAGACTACATCCAATTTGCTGAGTAGAGTGTTGGAGGCTATTTTGTAAATGACATCGCCGAAGTCAAGGATCGGTAGGATAGTCAGTTTTACGAGGGCATGTTTGGCAGCATGAGTGAAGGAGGCTTTGTTGCGAAATAGGAAGCCGATTCTAGATTTAACTTTGGATTGGAGATTCTTTATGTGAGTCTGGAAGTTGAGTTTACAGTCTAACCAGACACCTAGGTGTAAATCAAATGATACCAACACCCAATAAATCAATTTTAATTCCAGGTTGTAAGGCAACAAAATTGGAAAAATGCCAAGGGGGGTGAATACTTTTGCAAGCCATTGTATGTCCTTATTACCAAGTATTGAGCAGGTTGAAGTTTGTCACGAGTCTTGTCCTGGAGGCAGAAGTGAGCAATTTCCCCTTAGATAGGCCAGCTGCAAAGTCAAAATGGTCTATATTGTAAAAATTTATGAAAACAAAAAGTAGCTTTTTGGTCTTAAATTAAGGTTAGGCATTAGGGTTAGCAGTGTGGTTAAGGTTATGAGTTAAGGTTAGGGTTAGGTTTAAAATCAGATTTTACTACTTTGTAGCTGTGCCAGCTAGTGACCGCTCTGCAGAGCTGCCTCCAAAACAAGATTCATGACGAAAAACTCTAACATGCAATGTAATTATGTATATTTGACTCTGGTGTCATTTGTCTATAAACAACCATTTAGGCTAGTATTATCCAGGCTTAAGTATCAAGCTCCATCTCCATAAGAATGACTGAAGACCCATTTTTCACTATGTATCACTATGTGGATTGGTGAACCAAGCTCACTTGATGAGTAACCTTACCTTAAACCTGAAGATTTGCATAAAGCTCCCTGAACTAATGCCTAAGCTTTTGCTCAGATGGCCAACACAGTCAAGCAGATGACCTAGGTCCTATGATTTTCAGTACTTTTATTCAGAGCTATCCAATGACTGGTAGAGAAAGGGCAGATTTATTTCCGTCTCTTCAAGTGCAGTTGCCAATAATATCATTAACGTTACCAAATGCGGAAGGTGATAATACTCAGAGAAGGTGAATATATGCGGTCACAGAGTGACGAGGTTGGGAGGTGGGCTTTAAACTGGATGATGTTGACGGCACATCATCCAGTATAATGGATGAGTGTGGGGATGATGGACCAGTGAAGGATTGCTGGAGGGAGAAAGACCTAATGTATTGGTATCTTTATGGAGGTATGGACCATAGCTACCTACCTCAGATGGTATTGCTGCTTTGATACACATTATCATTATGTGATAAAAGACCTCGAGCTCAGTCAACCCAATCTTGCCAGTTCCTTCCAATCTGAAACCTCCTTCCTACCATGCAAATGATAACTCCTTCACAGTCACTTCCCCTCTTATGTCGGCGTCTGACTGCTCGGAAAACGAGTCTAAGTCAACCAAGCATGCTAATTAAAACATAAGACAAGACAGAAGTTTTGCAAGAAAAACGTGCAAAATAAGCTGTTTTTCCCCCCGCTGTGTGGTAGAGGGCTGGGCCTCAGCCATTGATATCCAGAGAATCCCCTGTCTGTTCTCCCCCCTCAGAACTTTCCCAGGCATTCTTGGGAGGCTTGGAGTGTGCGGAGCTACGAGCTGACGGGAGAAGGGGAAACAGCTGCACGGGGCTGGAGCTGACACAATGTCACATACTAGTGTCGTCGTTAGCACTCTGCGTCTTGCTTAGCTGCTCGCTCGCTTTCTTTTCACTGGAGGAGAGATGAAAGGAGAGTAGAAGACAAGCACCGTTTCTGGAAGGCACCTCCTGGAGTCCCCCCTGCTGTCGTTGATTATTTATTTGTTGATGTGTTTCTTTATTTGATCGGTTTAGGATATTTAAAAGATAAATTCCAGGGAAGATTTACTGCTGCAAGTTGCCTGCTTGGAATTTGATTTATAAGATGTACAGGAAGATGCACTTTGATATATCAAAAAGTGAAACATGATTACTGTGTAATAATTGTAATTGCGAAACATGTCCCAGCCAGAGTGCATCGAAGTAGAACCCAATACAAACCCTGTGTAAAGGTTGCACAATTGCTACATGAGAGCCATAGCCTGCCGAGCTAAAGCCCAAGTCTGAAGTCCAAGTAGCTAATTCCTCAATTGAACACCAAATAGGGGACCTACAGCCACCACAATGGCCAAGTCAAATGCTAGTAGCACCCCACTACACATGCATCTCTCTCAACATGTGCCCAACGTCATGGCACCAGGCCCGGCTGTCATTTGTAACTGATCAACGGTTGTTAATTCAGCTGGATTGGTAGTGCAGAGGAGGTTAAGGTCGCTGCCAGTTGGCAGCGGTCTCAGACTCCAGTAAGCGCTTACAACTGACTCATCATCAGAGAATGGGGAAGAGAAAGATAGAGAGGGAATATAAGTCAAGTGCAAAATAATGCTTTTAATGCTCGGAAGGACAGGAAAGACAAGTCTCGGCACGCCCGTGCTGTTATTGTTTAAGGAGCCATGTATGGTCCCTTCTTTTCTTAAGAACTGGATTTGTGACTCACGTTTTCTTCCAACAAACGAGGTCGTTTGTCATTTTAATGTCATAAATAGTAATGTAGTCACATTTTCACTCCTTATTTCCCGATTGAGTGGAAAAAAGCAACAGAACAGGCTTACCAAATGCTCCCTCTGCGGAGGATTGTGAGTAACAAGAAAAGCGAGAAATCAGTCAAATAATCTGCTTGAGTTGAACTCTGTCAAAAGGTCACGGACTGCGTCCCCCAGCTGAGTCTGGCAGGTTGCCCCGTCACCTGGGTGACCTCCTCCCATTTTGGTGTCAATGACCCAGTCCCAGGACAAAGCCAAGTCAACTGGAAATCATTAATGTCGCTCAGGTACCACTGGGGATCCATTGTCCTCGCCATGCAGGATGGAAGCAGGGAATCCAGGGATCTAGGTCCAGAACCATTGGCAGCCAGTACTGGCCCAGTGCTTTTAATTACCTTAATCCTTACATCTAAGCTAACATATTGAATTATATTAAGATGGTCATACCAAGGATCATTTAGCTATTTGATTTTGAATTTTAGGACCCCTTAAGGCAGGGTTCCCCAACTGGCGGCCCCCCAACTGGCGTTTTTCTGAGCAAAAATAAATAAATACAAACAAATATACAGTACCAGTCAAATGTTTGGACATTATTTTATGAACATTGAATTTGGCCTTACTGCTATTAGCCCATAGAAACACATTGAATAACAGCGTCATACATGGATAAACAGATAGTCAAATAAATATATCTATAGGATATATCTGAGAGATATAAGAAAGATCAGGAACCATATTTTATTTTAGGCACTAAACTATCTCCAGATATACAGTGCATTTGGAAAGTATTTAGACCCCTTTACTTTTTCCACATTTTGCTCCTTTACAGCCGTATTCTAAAATTGATAAAATTATTTTTTCTTCTTCATCAATCTACACACAATACCCCATAATGACAAAGCAAAAACTGGTTTTTAGAAATATTTGCAAATAAATAAAATATTGTAATTTGTTGAAGCACATTTTGGCAGCGATTACAGCCTCACTTCTTCTTGGGTATGACGCTACAAGCTTGGCACACCTGTATTTGAGGTGTTTCTCCCATTCTTCTCTGTATATCCTCTCAAGCTCTGTCAGGTTGGATGGGAGCGTCGCTGCACAGCTATCTTCAGGTCTCCAGAGATGTTCGATCGGGTTCAAGTCCGGGCTCTGGCTTGGCCACTCAAGGACATTCAGAGACTTGTCCCGAAGCCACTCCTGCATTGTCTTGGCTGTGTGCTTAGGGTCGTTGTCCTGTTGGAAGGTGAACCTTCGCCCCCGTCTGAGGTCCTGAGCGCTCTGGAGCAGGTTTTCATCAAGGATCTCTCTGTACTTTGCTCCTATCATCTTTCCCTCGATCCTGACTAGTCTCCCATTCCCTGCCGCTGAAAAACATCCCCACAGCATGATGCTGCCACCACCATGCTTCACCATAGGGATGGTGCCAGGTTTCCTCCAGACATGATACTTGGTATTCAGGCCAAAAAGTTCAAACTTGGTTTCATCAGACCAGAGAATCTTATTTCTCATGGTCTGAGAGTCCTTTAGGTGCCTTTTGGCAAACGCCAAGCGGGCTGTCATGTGCCTTTTACTGAGGAGTGGCTTCCGTCTGGCCACTCTACCATAAAGGCCTGATTGGTGGAGTGCTGCAGAGATGATTGTCCTTCTGGAAGGTTCTCCCACCTCCACAGAAGAACTCTGGAGTTCTGTCCGAGTGGCCATCGGGTTCTTGGCCCTGACCAAGGCCCTTCTCCCCCGATTGCTCAGTTTGGCCGGGCGGCTAGCTCTAGGAAGAGTCTCTTGGTGGTTCCAAACTTCTTCCATTTAAGAAGGATGGAGGCCACTGTGTTCTTGGGGACCTTCAATGCTGCAGACATTTTTGTTACCCTTCCCCCAGATCTGTGCCTCGACACAATCCTGTCTCGGAGCTCTACGGACAATTCCTTCGACCTCATGGCTTGGTTTTTGCTATGACATGCACTGTCAAATGTGGGACCTTTATATAGACAGGTGTATGTGCCTTTCCAAATCATGTCCAATCAATTGAATTTACCACAGGTGGACTCCAATCAAGTTGAAGAAACATCTCAAGGATAATCAATGGAAACAGGATGCACCTGAGCTCAATTTCGAGTCTCATAGCAAAGGGTCTGAATACTTATGTAAATAAGGTATCTGTTTTATTTTTAATACATTTGCTAAAATTGATAAAAACCTGTTTTAACTTTGTCATTATGGAGTATTGTGTGTAGAGTGATGAAAAAATGAATGTAATCCATTTTAGAATAAGGCTGTGACGTAACAAAATGTGGAAAATGGGAAGGGGTCTGAATACTTTCCGAATGCACTGTACTTCCATTCATTTTTTAAACTGGTACCCGGCTACCTTCAGAATAGTATTGTGAGGCTTGTGGGCGTCCTACAGCAGAACAACCGTGTTTGTGAGAGACCCACCAGTCCAGAATGTGTGGGTTTTTGTTTGTCCACCCGCCTCTTGAGGATCGACCACAAGTTCTCAATGGGATTAAGGTCTGGGGAGTTTCCTGGCCATGGACCCAAAATGTCGATGTTTTGTTCCCCGAGCCACTTAGTTATCACTTTTGCTTTATGGCAAGGTGCTCCATCATGCTGGAAAAGGCATTGGTCGTCACCAAACTGTTCTTGGATGGTTGGGAGAAGTTGCTCTCGGAGGATGTGTTGGTACCATTCTTTATTCATTGCTCTCATGGCTGTGTTCTTAGGCAAAATTGTGAGTGAGCCCACTCCCTTGGCTGAGAAGCAACCCCACACATGAATGGTCTCAGGATGCTTTACTGTTGGCATGACACAGGACTGATGGTAGCGCTCACCTCGTCTTCTCCGGACAAGGTGTTTTCCGGATGCCCCAAACAATCGGAAAGGGGATTCATCAGAGAAAATGACTTTACCCCAGTCCTCAGCAGTCCAATCCCTGTACCTTTTGCAGAATATCAGTCAGTCCCTGATGTGTTTCCTGGAGAGAAGTGGCTTCTTTGCTGCCCTTCTTGACACCAGGCCATCCTCAAAGTCTTCGCCTCACTGTGCGTGCAGATGCACTCACACCTGCCTGCTGCCATTCCTGAGCAAGCTCTGCACTGGTGGTGCCCCGATCCCGCAGCTGAATCAACTTTAGGAGACGGTCCTGGCGCTTGCTGGACTTTCTTGGGTGCCCTGACGCCTTCTTCACAACAATTGATGATCCGATAAATGTTTGATTTCGGTGCAATCTTACTAGCAGCAATATCCTTGCCTGTGAAGCCCTTTTTGTGCAAAGCAATGATGACGGCACGTGTTTCCTTGCAGGTAACCATGGTTAAGGATAAGAGCGTCTGCTAAATGACGTAAATGTAAATGTTAACAGAGGAAGAACAATGATTTCAAGCACCACCCTCCTTTTAAAGCTTCCAGTCTGTTATTCTAACTCAATCAGCATGACAGAGTGATCTCCAGCCTTGTCCTCGTCAACACTCTCACCTGTGTTAACGAGAGAATCACTGACATGATGGCAGCTGGTCCTTTTGTGGCAGGGATGAAATGCAGTGGAAATGTTTTTGGGGGATTAAGTTCATTTTCATTGCAAAGAGGGACTTTGCAATTAATTGCAATTCATCTGATCACTCCATGACATTCTGGAGTATATGCAAATTGCCATCATCAAAACCGAGGCAGCAGACTTCGTGAAAATTAGTATTTGTGTCATTCTCAAAACTTTTGACCACGACTGGACTGTACCTACTATGATGGAGTTGTGTGTCTAATTAGGCTTGGTGGTTTAAATGTGTTTCTCTGTGTTTTTGGGGGTCATGTATCAATCACTGCATGTGTGTGTTGCGGGTTTGTTTGACTCGTTGTGTATGTCAGAAGTTGCCTTGAATGCAGTACTGTTGTACAGGGGAGTGGCTTGTCTGTCTGCCTGCCTGTCTGTCTGTCTGCCACTGGTCTTGTAAGCTTTTACATGGGCAGCCTTTACTGTGGTGCTGTTGTGGATGTTAGGGGTGTGTGTCTGTGGGGGGCTCCATTTGTGGTTGAGCCCCTGTCACGAAAAGAAGGAGTGGAGTGGAGTGAAAGCAGGCCGCATCCTCATTGACAGTAAGAGGGAAAAACAGCTGTGATCCTTTGATCTGCCTAAAGAGGCTCTGGCCTTTACCATGACACAGTAAACAAGTCTTAATGAGCGGAAACAGAGCAGCTTTTATCCAGCCCACTGTTTGGGAACGGAGCAGCTTTTATCCAGCACACTGTTTGGGAACGGAGCAGCTTTTATCCAGCCCACTGTTTGGGAACAGAGCAGCTTTTATCCAGCACACTGTTTGGGAACGGAGCAGCTTTTATCCAGCCCACTGTTTGGGAACGGAGCAGCTTTTATCCAGCCCACTGTTTGGGAACGGAGCAGCTTTTATCCAGCACACTGTTTGGGAACGGAGCAGCTTTTATCCAGCACACTGTTTGGGAACGGAGCAGCTTTTATCCAGCCCACTGTTTGGGAACGGAGCAGCTTTTATCCAGAACACTGTTTAGGAACGGAGCAGCTTTTATCCAGCACACTGTTTGGGAACGGAGCAGCTTTTATCCAGCCCACTGTTTGGGAACGGAGCAGCTTTTATCCAGCACACTGTTTGGGAACGGAGCAGCTTTTATCCAGCACACTGTTTAGGAACGGAGCAGCTTTTATCCAGAACACTGTTTAGGAACGGAGCAGCTTTTATCCAGCCCACTGTTTGGGAATGGAGCAGCTTTTAGCCAGCCCAGTGTTTGGGAACGGAGCAGCTTTTATCCAGCACACTGTTTGGGAACGGAGCAGCTTTTATCCAGCACACTGTTTAGGAACAGAGCAGCTTTTAGCCAGCCCACTGTTTGAGTGTGTGTGCTTGTGTACGTGTGTGACGAGCGAGAATAAGCAAGAGAGGGAGAGAGAGAGAGGGAGAATTGTGTGTGGTTGTGGTGGCATATTTGTGTAGTGAGTGGTGTGCGTCTAATAATCATGTATGTCTGTGTTTGTGTGTTGGTGTATGTATACTACCGATCAAATGTTTTAGAACACCTACTGGGTTTTTCTTTTAGTTTTACTATTTTCTACATTGTAGAATAATAGTGAAAACATCAAAACTATGAAATAACACATATGGAATCATGTGGTAACCAAAAAAGTGTTAAACAAATCAAAATATATTTATATTTGAGATTCTTCAAATAGCCACCCTTTGCCTTGCTGACAGCTTTGCACACTCTTGGCATTCTCTCAACCAGCTCCAGTCACCTGTAATGCATTTCAATGAACAGGTGTGCCTTCTTAAAAGTTAATTTATGGAATTTCTTTCCTTCTTAATGTGTTTGAGCCAATCAGTTATGTTGTGACAAGGTAGGGGTGTATACAGAAGATAGCCCTATTTGGTAAAAGACCAAGTCTATATTATGGCAAGAACAGCTCAAAAAGGAAAGAGAAACGACAGTCCATCATTACTTTAAGACAGGACTGCCCAACCCTGTTCCTGGAAAGCTACCGCCCTGTAGGTTTTTGCTCCAACCCCAGGTGTTACTAACCTGAGCTCTCCAGGAACAGGGTTGGGCAACCCTGCTTTAAGACATGAAGGTCAGTCAATACGGAACATTTCAAGCACTTTGTCTCAAAAACCATCAAGCGCAATGATGAAACTGGCTCTCATGAGGACCACCACAGGAATGGAAGACCCAGAGTTACCTCTGCTGCAGAGGTGTTAGATTAATTTGTATTTTAAGAATAATGACTAAAGGATTTCACCCCAAATACAGTATAAATGTGTAAACTGTGATAGAATTATCAACCCACTAACAGAGGGGGGCGGGACTAAACATTCCAGGGTGAAGGAGAAAGGTGGAAACTGTTTTAAGAAAGCCTCCTAAAGGTGGGCGGAGCAAAGTGCCTTTGTGTGTCAAGAGGTATAAAACAGGAGTGTATGGGTTTTGGCGCCAGAGCTCTCCATGAATAAAAATACAGATCATTCTTGCTGGTTGTGGACCTTGAATCATTTATGATTAAAACCAGAGCATTACAACCTCTGGTAATGATTCAAGCTTAGGTTGAATTAGAGATAGAAATTCTCTTAACAAGAGGATAAGTTCATTAGAGTTGCACATCTCAACATCAACTGTTGAGATGGTTTGGGATGAGTCGGACCGTAGAGTCAAGGAAAAGCAGCCAACAAGTGCTCAGCATATGTGGGAACTCCTTCAAGACTGTTGGAAAAGCATTCCAGGTGAAGCTGGTTGAGAGAATGTCAAGAGTGTGCAAAGCTGTCATCAAGGCAAAGGGTGGCTATTTGAAGAATCTTTGTTTAACACTTTTTTGGTTACTACATGATTCCATATGTGTTATTTCATAGTTTTGATGTGTTCACTATTATTCTACAATGTAGAAAATAGTAAAAATAAAGAAAAACCCTTGAATGAGTAGGTGTGTCCAAACTTTTGACCGTTAGTGTATAGCTCACATGTGGTATGTACTGTGTGTGTGAATGAAGTATGTCTATGGTGTATGTACAATGTGTGTGTGTTCGCTCACTGTAACTTGTGGTTGCTTCGCGTGATGTATTGTTGTCTCTACCTTTTTGCCCTTCGTGCTGTTGTCTGTGCCTAACAATGTTTATAAAATGTTTGGGCTGCTACCATGTTGTGCTGCTGCCATGTTGTCATGTTGTGTTGCTGCCATGTTGTGTTGCTACCATGTTGTTGTCATGTTGTATTGCTACCATGCTGTGTTGTCATGTGTTGCTGCCATGTTGTGTTGCTACCATGTTGTTGTCATGTTGTGTTGCTACCATGCTGTGTTGTCATGTGTTGCTGCCATGTTGTGCTGCTACCATGTTGTCATGTTGTGTTGCTACCATGCTGTGTTGTCATGTGTTGCTGCCATGTTGTGTTGTTGTCTTAGCCCTCTCTTTATGTAGTGTTGTGGTGTCTCTCTTGTCGTGATGTGTGTTTTGTCCTAAATTTTTATTTTTAATCCCAGCCCCTGTCTCCGCAGGAGGCCTTTTGCCTCTTGGTAGGCTGTAATTGTAAATAAGAATTTGTTCTTAATTGACTTGTCTAGTTAAGTACAAATAACATTTGACCGGCAGCATTTTCATTTACCGGACATTTAAAGAATGTACGGAGCATATACATTGGTTGTGTAACCTGATTAGGGCATCCACCCACGATTCTCAGAATGAAAGAAATCACATTTAGTTTATGGTAATTAATCTTAACAGAACATGCACGCCATCGCATTCGAGTTGCGTCTTTCTTAACGAATTCCGAAGAGCAATTTGAAGATGTTAGAATACATAGGTGGCACGTCCATAAGGCTAGGGGAAGCTTTCCCTAAAGGAAATTGAATTAAATTGACAAAATTATATGGCCTAATTAGCTTACTCTTGTCTATACAAAAAAAAAAGTGGGTTGTTTTACATGGCATAGCCTACAGTGCAATTGGGGCAGAGCGTGGGGCAAATACCAAATACATGATTGTTGAGTTGCGACTGTCAGTGAAAAGCAGAGAGACCCAGCCAGGCATATCGCAATATTTAAAAATACAATTGCGGAAAACAGTTTGTAAAACAAAAGAGAAGACAATGAAAAGACTAATCTCTCAAAATTCTCAACTTCATTGATCAAAAATCTTATTGGCACCAGCGGAGAACATCGGCCGTATCCCCGGTGAGTGTGCATATTCACTGTTTTTATCATTGGGTCAGTGCCACTTTTTTGTTTATTTTTGGACAATAATTTCCTCCTCCAGGTTAGATGGACGTCATATTGTATTCCTGAGCTTTAGGGTCCACACTGCAAGCTTCTCTTTACTCCCAGCATTCGTATGGCAAGCTCTTAGAGCCTGGCAGAGTATTTTGATCTACAGCTGTCGATCAGACCTTAAGTGGTCAACTGCATTTTGCTTTGAAAAACTGCTACTGTTGTTTAGTTGCAGCGCAATTCCATGGTAACGGAATTACACAGACTCCAATTTTTCACTTTAAAATGTATACCATAACCATTTGATTTAAACGTTTAACAAACCATAGAACTAAATGCACAAGGACTACTTTTAACAATTTACACAGAACATTTTACAATAACACATTTACAGGAAGAACTGTGCAGATACAAAATTGGG
Source organism: Coregonus lavaretus (assembly GCF_964263955.1). Classification (NCBI taxonomy): domain Eukaryota; kingdom Metazoa; phylum Chordata; class Actinopteri; order Salmoniformes; family Salmonidae; genus Coregonus; species Coregonus lavaretus. The sequence goes on from NC_139991.1 coordinate 69,485,082, forward strand.
TAACAGAATAAAACTGGAGGAGATTTTACCGTAATTCTGTTACCAAACTTTGCATCTGCACAGTTTGTCCAGTACATTTGTTTGTTTGTTTGTTTTTTACTGTGTAGATCGTTCAAAGTAGTCATTGTGCATAGAGTTGTATGGTTTGTTAAACTTTGAAATCAATGGTTTTTGTTTGGTATACATTTTAAAGTGAAAAATCAGTCTCAGCTTAATTCCGTTACTGTGGAATTGCCCTGCAGTATACGGTTTTAGTTTAATTAATTCTATAGGTATTTTAATTACAGACTGATTTCAAATATTTTCTATCTGCATGAGGAATTTCTGTCTGGACCCACTCAGAAGACATCAATGCAACTACACACTTAGACTTGGACTATACTCAGATGTAAATGCAAACATATAGATTCAAATTGGCCCCGTGTAGCTCAGTTGGTAGAGCATTGCGCTTGCAACGCCAGGGTTGTGGGTTCAATTTCCACGGGGGGCCAGTATGAAAATGTATGCACTCACTTAACTGTAAGTCGCTCTGGATAAGAGCGTCTGCTAAATGACTAAAATGTAAATTCCATACTGCAGCATACTCCTTGTCTCAGAATACCCAAAACCGAATTGCAAGAAAACACAAAATACAATGTTGATATTGCTAAGCAACTCCATGCCCACTGCTGCTGTAGTTTTTAACAGTGTGCTGCTGGTGAAGCTCCAAGAGGCTAGAGTACAGGGAAGGGAAGAATCCAAACTGGCTCTCTGTCTCGTAGTAAAATGTCCGTGGTGCACGCCACAGCTTCCTCATCTGAGGATCATGTGCTAGTCAGCCCAAAACTTGACTCGAGTTCATTTGGAGGTAGAGAGGGAGAGAGACAGATGGGGAGAGGGAGACCAGGGAGAGAGGGAGAGAGAGATCCTGTATTCCTTCTCCTCTCCTACCCTCGGCTTGTCTGTCTCTGAGTTTGGATCTGCTATCTGCCAGAGGGATTTCAGGCACTCGTCTGACTAAGGCAGACTTGAACAATATCCATGTGGAAATGTTTCCTGGTAAATGGTGGCTGTGTGAGTCCTTGGAGAGCACAAGATCATGTGTTTTTCAATGTGTGTGTGTGTGTGGGTTGTGTATGTTGGTGCATGTGTGCAGTATTTACACTGTGTGTGTGTGTGTGTGTGTGTGGGCACATGTTCATACAGTACTGCTTCGCTTTGTACGCTTTTGGGTGTATCAGTGGTGTTGAGGGACGAGGGATTAGGCTTGCTCCACTTGGCAAATAAACTTTTAAAGCAATTGCAGCAACAAAAAAGAGAAGAAAACCATGGTAGAACTAAAAGTAGTAACCGCATGAGATAGAACCTGAAAATAGAATAAGGCCCCCGATTCACTGCCATCACCTGTCTCGAGATCAAACCGAACACTAGCATGTTCGTACAAGTCGAACATTACTTAGAGCCCCACAAACAAATACTGGTGTCCTTAAACCTAAAGCGCATTCCACCCATGTCTCCGGAAAAAGGTAGCGGAGTTGCCTTTAACTATAATGGATAGGTTTCACATCCAAGCATGACAAACTACAGTGTTTCTGGCAGACAGGCAAGTTGTGAGCACATACTCATCTCAACATCTAGCTCCCCTCTGTCTCTCTACCTACAAATCCTGCAGCTTTTTTCATGTCGGATCAAGTAGACTTGGCACAGATGCTGTGTGGCAAATGGGGTTGTACTGTTGAAAGGTCAAAAAAAAGAAAAAACAATCTACACACATCTCTTTATCCAATGAGTACCACATTGTACGAGGAACAGGAAGACTTGACACAAATGCTGTGGGAGTGGGTAGCCTACACTCTGTGTAGCGAAGGTGGTACGGGCCTAGCGGTAAGCTGATACGAAACAGCTGCATTCGTTAATAATGTGCGCCAAACTACCCCACGCCCCCTTTTCACCCAATCCAAGAGGGCTCCCTGCATTCAAACTCAGCTTGGATCTATTATCAGACCACCGGGTTTGCTATTTTCTCTCTTATTAGGGGTCATTTTATTTTTGAGGGAATTCTCTACGTCTGCTGGGAGATGACGCAGCACTAGTGGACAGCCGGAAGGGTGTGTGGTGATGTAGGTGGTGGTGGGGTGCGATTGTAAAAAAAACACGGAAAACTATCCTTTGGCTGGGTTGAGCATTAACCCTTGATCCCCTAGCAGCACTGTACTATAGGGCTGTGTCCCAAATAGCACCATATTCCCTATATAGTGCACTACTTTCTGGTCAAAAGTAGTTCATTATGTAGGGAATAGGGTGGTATTTGGGACACAGCCTAGGTGTTAGCAAGGTATTGTACAGACCCAGTCAATTCCCATTCATTAATAACCCAGCATAGCTTCTGTCCATTTAACTCACCCTCTTGATAAGATTATACTCATAGCCTGCCAATCCAGGTTAGCAAGCGCTAACGAACTGGCCTAGCATTGTTGTCAAAAAGTGAATGACTTCCACAAAGGGAAATGGGTAAGATTGTTTTTTCACAATGAAGTGTGTGTGTGCTTGTTTTCCTAATTTATCAGGACCCCAATGTCCTGACAAGGTGGGAAAACAATAACTTTTTTTTGTAAAGTCAGGACTTTTTTATGTCATGAATTTGTTCAAATGCTATTTTAAGTTTAGGGTTAGGTTAAGGGGTAGGGTTAGGGAAAACAGGATTTTTAATTGTCAAAAATGTGTACTCCCCCTCCCCCAAAAGTCCTGAAATGTCATAAAAATAAAGCTGCGTGTGTGTATGTTCTCCCAGTAGTACACAGTACTCTGATGTCGTAAACTGTGCTGCGTTAGTAAGTGCAGGTTGTGTGGTGTTGCAGTCTTGGGTTGACACTTGACAGTGAGGAACTTTTGAACTGATATTGACGTCAGTCACTGGTGTGCGTGAGTGAAGAGGGAGAGTTTGGTTAGAGCCACAAGTGAGAGCTTAATCATTTCTCTAATCTGAGGTCGCCTCGTGAGGTTTGACGAATTCCGCTAATTTTGAAAGGAAACGCTGAAGATGAGTTATGATCTAAGGCTAAAGAAGAAAAGGTCAGGTGAACACACTATTGGACTCTTTGGGAAGACGTTTTCGCAAATACTTTACAAGTCTACTAAAAAAACAGTAGTAAAGAGAAGCATTGATGATATGTTGAGAATGCTATGCGATTGATATGCCCTACGGTCAAAACGATACCTTACTTTTGAAGGGTTTTACTTGTGAAACTAATTTGTATGCCATTCTGTTCCCCTTGTACATCGCAATAGAAGTCACACTGGATAAGAATGTGGGTTGGAAAATGACTCAAATGTGAATGTTTGTTTTTTTAGGCCTAGCTGAAACAAATCTCCTCGCCACACCCACAACATTGTCATAAGGATGGCATAGAGCTTGTCGGGAAATGCCACAACACATGACAATGGAAGGATGGATGTGATCATTAAAGAAAAAAAATGCTAATTCAGGCATAGCAAATTAATGAAGGTTAGGGTTAAGAACAAGGGTTAGGTTAAAGCTGCAATGTGTGTAACTTTTTGGGCGACCCGACCAAATTCACATAGAAATGTGTTTTATAGATATGTCATTCTCATTGAAGCAAGTCGAAGAAGTGGGAGATCTGTTCTATGTGCGCTATTTCAATGCTTCCCGTTCTTAAGTTTTTAAGCAGTACAATCCTCCATAGCAATTTCAATGACTAAGATTAAGGCTGGAAGACCTACTGAAACAAAGAAGTTTCAGACGTTGAGCTACTTTTACTTGGTTCCCCTTTCATCGCTCTGTCTCTCTCCCTCTCATTTCCTCGATCGTTAACATAGAAGTTCTGATATTAACCACGGGCGTGAGTGTGTGTGTGTGTGTGTGAAACTTCCGTGCATCATCGCAATGACTGTGTGGTTAGAAATGACGTGTGTGTATAAAAGGCCGCGCACCCTTTCAGTCCAGCGGTGAAACCCCACAATGAAACTTCTGTGAGCGGTGGCTTGCAGCGTTGCACCATGCAACTCTCCATTGGCGTCATCCACCTCCCTCCAATCACACCACCGCACGCACACAGTGCCATTGTCCTTATGTAGGTGCAGTTGGTGCCCGGGCACACTCACCAAATCCCTTGGGCCAAGAGAATTCCACTCACCAGATGGTCCCAGATCTGTTTGTCTTGCTTATTCCTTATTCCTTATATCATTACCAAACAGTCTGGCCTCATAGCAGTCTCGATGATGATGATGATGGTTAATGGTGATGATGAAGATGATGGTTGATGGCTATGATGATTATGGTGTTGATGGTGATGGTTGATGATGATGATGATGATTATTATGATGTTGATGGCATTGATGATGAAGGCTGTAAACTCTATACTCCACTGGCTTTAACAGCTTCCTAAGCATTCATCTACTGTATTATGAAAACGATCCTATCACTGACTTCCCAGACTGGATTATGTAATTGCTTTCCAGACCCACTGAGAAGTACAAGTCTTCCAAAGTCAGCACAACATGGTCGTACAGATAAGAGTTCAGTGCATTCCTGTCCTGAAAGTTACTAGGCCCACGGAGAGAGTGAAGAATACAATGGTAGGCAGGGTAAATTAGGAGACTGTGTGTGTACTTGTAATTATAAAAGTCCTTGTATATGCGATTATGTATTATTGAGGAGTTGAGAAGTCATGTAATGCATTCAGTATGTGTGTCATGTGTCCTATGTGCGTGTGAGAGTTAGTGTGTGTGTGTGTGTCAGGGTTTCCGTTAGCCGGTAATAGCCGGCTTTTGGCCGATTTAAAAAAATATATATAAAAATATATATATATATATATATAATAGAAAAGACGATAAATAAAGTTGCCGCTGGCTAATTGTCCGGGAGAAGAAGAATAAATCCCATTGTGAAGGCTGCTTTTTAGCCTCTTCACTGATGGAAACACCAGTCCATGTAGTGGAATTAAATTGGTGCATGTGTGCAGTATATTCATTATGTATCTTATTTATCACACGCATACAGATACAGAGCCTTTGAGTGGAAAATCTGTCAGACAGCTGAGAGCTGCTGCATCTCCAACACTAAACATAGTCAACGGAAGACAGGCTTCATCAGCGCCTCACACACCACTTTACAATGAGCTGGAGGCAGTATGCATTTTGAAAACATATACTTCATTGTTTGAAACCTGAACATTTTAATACATATTATGAGGCATGTCTTACCTTGCTTCAAAGTAGCCTAGCCAAAATCAGACCATATCCGTGGAGGCAATTATTTTATATAAACTTTCTTTCATTGTCCAGTAGCCAAAGGCCCAATCCTAGTTATATCAGCAACCCATGCTAGTTGTTGCATATTAGATCTCCTCTCTTTCTACATTTTTGTCTCTGTCACATGAAACCGCTTGCATGTGCCATGCGCTTTTGACAACAGAGTTTTCCCGCTAATTGCATTATGGAATGAACATTTGTGTGTAGCCTACTCTCTTATGTGCATTGCTGCACTTATAATGTGAATAATTAATAGTTTATCAACATTTGAAGCTAAACGTTCTGATCTGTTGCATCAGACTCATTGCTTTTTAACATTTTTTATGGAGCCTAGGCCTACTGGTTGTATGAATTTGGGATCGTCCCACAACTGTCCCAGAGTCTGTTTGGAATAGGCTATTTCTTTCTCGATAAGCTGACCAATAGAATAGGTCAACTTTTCTACTATGGGGGATAGTAGATTGACATAGGCTGGTGATTTTGCTGTTCGTTACTCATCTTGTTGGCTGAGGAAAAGTAAATGTGGACAGTTATTCTAACATCTTCAAAGTGCACATCAGAATTCAGTAAGTTGGTACGAAGGACCGCACATCGTTGCACCCTCGACTTGCATGTTCTGTTAATATGAATTACCACAATCTAAATGTGATTTCTGTCATTCTGAGCACTATGGGTGGACGGCCTGATCAGGTTACGCATTCCAATGCATATGGGTCCGGTAAATCTCTCAAATGTCCAGTAAATTAAAATGCTGCCGGTCAAATGTCCGGCACCACATTTTCCTAACGGAAACACTGGTGTGTGTGTGTGTGTGTGTGTGTGTGTGTGTGTGTGTGTGTGTGTGTGTGTGTGTGTGTGTGTGTGTGTGTGTGTGTGTGTGTGTGTGTGTTTCATGGCCTGCTTAAGAGGATGTGTGGGTGTTCTAGCATTGCAGCTTTAAAGGAAGCAGGAAGGGGAAATGATTGCTATGGTGATTAGAGTGGAGTAGAGAGTTTAACTTCAGCATAGAAGGATATGTCATACTGTATATAATGTAATCGTCTGAGGGCTGAATCCTAACTTAATACTAGTCTTAGAGGGCTGAATCCTAACTTAATACTAGTCTTAGAGGGCTGAATCCTAACTTAATACTAGTCTTAGAGGGCTGAATCCTAACTTAATACTAGTCTTAGAGGGCTGAATCCTAACTTAATACTAGTCTTAGAGTGCTGAATCCTAACTTAATACTAGTCTTAGAGGGCTGAATCCTAACTTAATACTAGTCTTAGAGGGCTGAATCCTAACGTAATACTAGTTTTAGAGGGCTGAATCCTAACGTAATACTAGTCTTAGAGGGCTGAATCCTAACTTAATACTAGTCTTAGAGGGCTGAATCCTAAGTTAATACTAGTCTTAGAGGGCTGAATCCTAACTTAATACTAGTCTTAGAGGGCTGAATCCTAACTTAATACTAGTCTTAGAGGGCTGAATCCTAACTTAATACTAGTCTTAGAGGGCTGAATCCTAACTTAATACTAGTCTTAGAGGGCTGAATCCTAACTTAATACTAGTCTTAGAGGGCTGAATCGTAATTTGCGATCGTCGTGCATGTCTCTGAATTAGTCTCAACTGGTTTTGGTGTTAAAACAAAAGTATTCAAATTCCCTTTAGGTGCCACTTGGCAAGGTCATTACAATAGGGCATTACCTGCCTCACATCAGCAGCACAGCCACGCCTCAATGTATATCATATGGATGGATATTATTTAATACATACGCTTCAGGCCTTTTCAAATGCTACTGTCAGTTGAAGCGGTTACACTTTAAACAAAGTATATTCTATGTAGGCTTTATAAAGGGTTTATGAAGGCTTCACTCAGCCTTCATAAGATAAACTTTGTTCAAAGTTTCACTGTTGAACCTTATGACCCCTAAGAAGACAGGGAACTCTTTTTGTGGAAATTGTGTACCAAAATGATTTAGCTACATTCGTTGGTGATTCGTCTTGAAAACGATACTACGTGCTTTCAAAAGACTATGGACACAATAATATCTTTGAAATGCCATAAATTCCAATAACTCCCAAAAGATGTGGATACAACGCAAAGTCCAAGGACACATTATTTTATCTGCCCTGGAAGAATGGGTCATATTTTCTTGCCGCCACAACCATAACGGCTACAATGTTAGTACAGAAGCAAATCCTGTGACGCGCACACACACCAGACCTGCGTTCAGATACTGTTTATTGTATTTCAATTACTTTCACATATAAGTGAGTACATGTATTTGGAAAACATTTATTTGAAAATGCAAATAGCTGAATATTGGAATGTATTTGGAAACACATTTGGAAAGGATTGGCATGTATTTGAAAATACTCAAATGCATACACATATTTAAATACTCCATGCATTTGAACCCATGCCTGTTTGGTCCTAGGGGTATTTTAAATGTGTTTGGAAATAAGTATTTAAAAATAGTATTTATAGGAAATTATTTGAAAATACTTTCAAATACTTCAAATGGAAGTAGTTGATTCGGCCATATTATTTGAAAATACTCAAATACACAGAAAATAAGTGTTTAAAATACAAATCGTTATGAAGGCATTTTAACCCAGGTCTGACATACACACGCACAAATAAAATACTGAAATTACAGGCAGGCATTTACAATATGCAAATCCTGTGAATAACTGCATAGACTGAAATAGAGACGCACACACACACTATCAAACTGCTCAGTGGTGTAAAGTACTTAAGTAAAAATACTTTTAAAAAACTACTTTACTATTGATATTTTTGACAACTTTTACTTTGCTACATTCCTAAAGAAAATATGTACTTTTTACCCCCAAACATTTTCCCTGACACCGAAAAGTACTTGTTACATTTTGAGTGCTCAGGCAGGACAGCTATATGGTCCAATTCACGCACCTATCAATATAACGCTTTGTCATCCCTACTGCCTAAACACTAAACACATACTAAACACATAAACGCATACTGCGTTTGTAAATTATGTTTGAGTGTTGGATTGTGCCCCTGTCTGTCCGTAAAAAAACAATGACAATTTAGTACTTTTTCCACCACTGTACTTTTTTAAAATCAGTTTTCTAGGGGGTGGATCAGGTTTAATATTGCAAATAGATTGTGGCTTCTATCAATGTAATTGTCTGCATCATTTCCAATCCCCCATATTATTTTAAATATATATATTTAAAAAATATATACACTACCGTTCAAAAGTTTGGGGTCACTTAGAAATGTCCTTGTTTTCCATGAAAACATACATGAAATTAGTTTGAATAGGAAATATAGCAAAATGAATAGGAAATGTAGTCATTGACAAGGTTAGAAATAATGATTTTTTAAATTGAAATAATAATTGTGTCCTTCAAACTTTGCTTTCGTCAAATAATCCTCCATTTGCAGCAATTACAGCCTTGCAGACCTTTGGCATTCTAGTTGTCAATTTGTTGAGGTAATCTGAAGACATTTCACCCCATGCTTCCTGAAGCACCTCCTACAAGTTGGATTGGCTTGATGGGCACTTCTTACGTACCATACGGTCAAGCTGCTCCCACAACAGCTCAATAGGGTTGAGATCCGGTGACTGTGCTGGCCACTCCATTATAGACAGAATACCAGCGACTGCTTCTTCCCTAAATAGTTATTGCATAGTTTGGAGCTGTGCTTTGGGTCATTGTCCTGTTGTAGGAGGAAATTGGCTCCAATCAAGCGCCGTCCACAGGGTATGGCATTGCGTTGCAAAATGGAGTGATAGCCTTCCTTCTTCAATATCCATTTTACCCTGTATAAATCTCCCACTTCACCACCACCAAAGCACCCCTAGACCATCACATTGCCTCCACCATGCTTGACAGATGGCATCAAACACTCCTCCAGCATCTTCATTTGGTCTACGTCTCACAACTGTTCTTCTTTGTGATCCGAACACCTCAAACTTCGATTTGTCTGTCCATAACACTTTTTTCCAATCTTCCTCTGTCCAGTGTCTGTGTTCTTTTGCCCATCTTAATCTTTTATTTTTATTGGCCAGTCTGAGATATGGCTTTTTCTTTGCAACTCTGCCTAGAAGGTCAGCATCCCGGAGTCCCCTCTTCACTGTTGACGTTGAGACTGGTGTCTCTTTGCGGGTAATATTTAATTAAGCTGCCAGTTGAGGACCTGTGAGGTGTCTGTTTCTCAAACTAGACACTCTAATGTATTTGCCCTCTTGTTCAGTTCTGCACCGGGGCCTCCCACTCCTCTTTCTATTCTGGTTAGAGCCAGTTTGGGCTGTTTTGTGAAGGGAGTAGTACGCAGCGTTGTACGAGATCTTCAGTTTCTTGGCAATTCCTCGCATGGAATAGCCTTCATTTCTCAGAACAAGAATAGACTGACGAGTTTCAGAAGAAAGTTCTTTGTTTCTGGCCATTTTGAGCCTGTAATCGAACTCACAATTGCTGACGCTCCAGATACTCAACTAGTCGCAAGAATGTCAGTTTTATTGCTTCTTTAATCAGCACAACAGTTTTCAGCTGTGCTAACATAATTGCAAAAGGGTTTTCTAATGATCAATTAGCCTTTTTTAAATGATCAACTTGGATTAGCAAACACAACGTGCCATTGGAACACAGGACTGATGGTTGCTGATAATGGGCCCCTGTACGCCTATGTAGATATTCCATAAAAAATCTGCCGTTTCCAGCTACAATAGCCATTTACAACATTAACAATGTCTACACTGTATTTCTGATCAATTTGATGTTATTTTAATGGACAAAAAATTTGCTTTTATTTCGAAAACCCCAAACTTTTGAATGGTAGTGTATATATTTTCCTTTATTGTTTTCCCCTAACCCTATCATCCCTCCCCTAATTGGAGTAAATGAATGGACAACAATACTTAGGCTTCTACTTCCAGCATATACATACTATATACATTTTACGGACACAGTATATTTTACATTAGTTATCTTTTGTTTGTTTTTAGTCCCATCCTTCAGCTATGCAAATAGTCAGTGTAGCCATTTGATTAGCTGTTCAGGAGTCTTATGGCTTGGGAATAGAAGCTGTTAAGAAGCATTTTGGACATAGACTTGACGCTCCGGTATCGCTTGCCGTGCGGTAGCAGAGGGAACAGTCTATGACTAGGGTGGCTGGAGTCTTTGACCATTTTTTGGGCCTTCCTCTGACACCACCTGGTATAGAGGTCAAGGATGGCAGGAAGCTTGGCCCCAGTGATGTACTGGGCCGTACGCATTACCCTCTGTAGTGCCTTGCGGTCGGAGGCCGAGCAGTTGCCATACCAGGCAGTGATGCAACCAGTCAGGATGCGCTCTGGTGCTGCTGTATAACTTTTTGAGGATCCGAGGACCCATACCAAATCTTTTCAGTCTCCTGAGGGGGAATAAGCTTTGTCGTACCCTCTTCACAACTGTCTTGGTGTGTTTGGACCATCCAGTTTTGATTTCTATTTGCCATATATTTTTCAACTGTGCTGTGATGTTTTACAAAAGTTCTGAACCTTTCTATTCTCATAGTTTCTACAGATTGTAAATTAAAGAAACATTTTTGCTAAGAGTATTATTATATTATTGATCGATTGACTATGACTTTTCAGATCACCCAGCAGTGCTATTTGCAGAGTTAACTCCAGGTAAATGTTGCAATTCTTCAGCCATTCCTGAACCTGCGACCAAAAACAAGCTACATACACTACCGGTCAAAAGTTTTAGAACACCTACTCATTCAAGGGTTTTCTTTATTTTTACTATTTTCTACATTGTATAATAATAGTGAAGACATCAAAACTATGAAATAACACATATGGAATTATGTAGTATCCAAAAAAGTGTTAAACAAATCAAAATATATGTTATATTTGAGATTCTTTAAAATAGCCACCCTTTGCCTTGATGACAGCTTTGCACACTCTTGGCATTCTCTCAACCAGCTTCATGAGGTAGTCACCTGGAATGCATTTCAATTAACAGGTGTGCCACCTTTAATGCGTTTGAGCCAATCAGTTGTGTTGTGACAAGGTAGGGGGGGGGGGGTATACAGAAGATAGCCCTATTTGGTAAAAGACCAAGTCCATATTATGGCAAGAACAGCTCAAATAAGCAAAGAGAAACAACAGTCCGTCATTACTTTAAGACATGAAGATCAGTCAATACGGAAAATGTCAAGAACTTTGAAAGTTTCTTCAAGTGCAGTCGCAAAAACCATCAAGCGCTATGATGAAACTGGCTCACATGAGGACCGCCACAGGAATGGAAGACCCAGAGTTACCTCTGCTGCAGAGGATAAGTTAATTAGAGTTACCAGCCTCAGAAATTGCAGCCCAAATAAATGCTTCACAGAGTTCAAGTAACAGACACATCTCAACACCAACTGTTCAGAGGAGACTGTGTGAATCAGGCCTTCATGGTCAAATTGCTGCAAAGAAACCACTACTAAAGGACACCAATAAGAAGAAGAGACTTGCTTGGGACAAGAAACACAAGCAATGGACATTAGACCGGTGGAAATGTGTCCTTTGATCTAGAGTCCAATTTAGAGAAAACCCTTGAATGAGTAGGTGTTCTAAAACTTTTGATATGTGTATATCTCACCAGGTCAGGATTTTAAGCCTCCATATATCCACTAGTTCCAATATATCCATGATATTTGTGATTTCCTTAAGTGCATGAGGGTGATAGTTTGTAATGTGATTTCCTTTACGATCCATTAAGGTATTTTAAAACCATATTATAATCTCCCAGCATAATAATAGGGTATTGTATTTCTTGTAGGCTTGATAAATTATCATATATATTTTCAAAGAAGCATGGATCATCATTATTTGGACCGTATAGATTAATGAGCCAAATCTGTTTATGGTCCAATAACATATTTAAAAGAATCCATCTACCTAGCAGATCTGTTTGGACAATTTGCACATTCGGATAAAAAATGGTGTTAATTCATATCATCACCCCTTGAGTTTTTTGGGCCATTGGAGAAGTATATTTGCCCCCCCCCCCCCCCAGTCCTTTTTCCACACAACTTCATCTAAAATTGTTGAATGAGTTTCCTGTAAACAATACATATTGTATTTCATCTCTTTCAGCCAGGTAAACATGTTTTTATTATCTGCTAAGCCATTACAATTATAACTGGCTATACTTATTTCACAATTTACCATAATGAGATACAAGTTTCAATTCTATTTATCATAATATATGTTTGTAAACTTTCCATTAAAAAGTACCATAATGATTGAGTGTCCGTATAGCTGTACCATGATATTTGCACTGCTACTGAGTAAACCTCAAATATTTCTCCACTATTCCACCTGCTAAAACCTCCCCCTATCCCAAGTTGGGTTGTCGTCCAATGACTGGCAGACCACCCCCTGTCCACCTGAATCCTAGGGCCTTTGAGAGATTGGGACCCATCCTTTAGAAAGAGCACACAGTGCCACCTACAGAACAGAACCAGATTAACAGCCAAATGCATTTTCATTTCCCTCACCTCGATTTTATTGTATACTGTTCTTTAAAAAAAAAATATAGATATATATATTTTTAAATATATTGCATATCTTAATTCATTTCCACAATTAACTAATAATATGCGTAATAATGTAGGCCCTTCATATGAAGGATTGTTACCTACAGTGAGGGGAAAAAGTATTTGATCCCCTGCTGATTTTGTCCGTTTGCCCACTGACAAAGACATGATCAGTCTATAATTTTAATGGTAGGTTTATTTGAACAGTGAGAGACAGAATAACAACAAAAAAATCCAGAAAAACGCATGTCAAAAATGTTATAAATTGATTTGCATTTTAAATGAGGGAAATAAGTATTTGACCCCCTCGCAATCAGAAAGATTTCTGGCTCCCAGGTGTCTTTTATACAGGTAACGAGCTGAGATTAGGAACACACTCTTAAAGGGAGTGCTCCTAATCTCAATTTGTTACCTGTATAAAAGACACCTGGGAGCCAGAAGCAATCAATCAATCAGATTCCAAACTCTCCACCATGGCCAAGACCAAAGAGCTCTCCAAGGATGTCAGGGACAAGATTGTAGACCTACACAAGGCTGGAATGTGCTACAAGACCATCGCCAAGCAGCTTGGTGAGATGGTGACAACAGTTGGTGTGATTATTCGCAAATGGAAGAAACACAAAAGAACTGTCAATCTCCCTCGGCCTAGGGCTCCCTGCAAGATCTCACCTCGTGGAGTTGCAATGATCATGAGAACGGTGAGGAATCAGCCCAGAAGTACACGGGAGGATCTTGTCAATGATCTCAAGGCAGCTGGGACCATAGTCACCAAGAAAACAATTGGTAACACACTACGCCGTGAAGGACTGTAATCCTGCAGCGCCCGCAAGGTCCCCCTGCTCAAGAAAGCACATATACAGGCCCGTCTGAAGTTTGCCAATAAACATCTGAATGATTCAGAGGAGAACTGGGTGAAAGTGTTGTGGTCAGATGAGCCCAAAATGGAGCTCTTTGGCATCAACTCAACTCGCCGTGTTTGGAGGAGGAGGAATGCTGCCTATGACCCCAAGAACACCATCCCCACCGTCAGACATGGAGGTGGAAACATTATGCTTTGGGGGTGTTTTTCTGCTAAGGGGACAGGACAACTTCACCGCATCAAAGGGACAATGGACGGGGCCATGTACCGTCAAATCTTGGGTGAGGAACCTCCTTCCCTCAGCCAGGGAATTGAAAATGGGTAGTGGATGGGTATTCCAGCATGACAATGACCCAAAACACACGGCCAAGGCAACAAAGGAGTGGCTCAAGAAGAAGCACATTAAGGTCCTGGAGTGGCTTAGCCAGTCTCCAGACCTTAATCTCATAGAAAATCTGCGGAGGGAGCTGAAGATTCGAGTTGCCAAACGTCAGCCTCGAAACCTTAATGACTTGGAGAAGATCTGCAAAGAGGAGTGGGACAAAATCCCTCCTGAGATGTGTGCAAACCTGGTGGCCAGCTACAAGAAACGTCTGACCTCTGTGATTGCCAACAAGGGTTTTGCCAACAAGTACTAAGTCATGTTTTGCAGAGGGGTCAAATACTTATTTCCCTCATTTAAAATGCAAATCAATTTATATATTTTTTTTACATGCATTGTTCTGGATTTTGTTGTTGTTATTCTGTCTCTCACTGTTCAAATAAACCTACCATTAAAATTATAGACTGATCATGTCTTTATCAGTGGGCAAATGTACAAAATCAGCAGGGGATCAAATACTTTTTTGCCTCACTATATAACCAGGACTGGCATTACACATTTTTTTGGCCAAGCAATTATTATTTTGGGAAACGATTATTGTGAT